>NC_143570.1:100357500-100657500 GCF_054136105.1 Typopeltis vanoorti | reverse complement strand
AATCTTCTGCATTAAATTCTCCTTTGGTTGTATCTTGCGATAGAGCTCTTCATTTGTGATTTTTCTGTACCCATCCTATTCTTAGAATCTTCCTGTAACAAGTTCTTTCAAATGCCAAAATTATTTTTTCTTGATTCCTTATTTATTACCCATGTTTCAGATGCATACAGTACACTGCAAAAGATGCATGTTTCTAGTACTCTTAATTTCATTTTCAGGCTGATTGCTTTACTTTTCCAGATGTTATGCATGGCCTTCAGATTTGTTCTTCTCTTTACAATCCTGATCTTTATTTCTTTTTTACAGTCATATGTCATTTTACTTCCCAAATATGTAAATTATTCCACATTTTCTATATCAATTCTATCCACTTGTATCTTTTGTTTCATGTTCTTTTCACCAAATACCCATTATCTTTGTTTTTTCCAAGTTCATAACAAGTCCAAATCTCTTCCCTTCTTCATTTAACAGTTTTTGTAGTTCTCTTTTGTCCTTTTTTTTTTTCAATAATAACAATATCATTTGCTAATCTCAGATTGTTAATTCTCATCCCATGTACTGATATTCCTTCATTTTGTCTATTGCTTTTACTAAATGTGCCATAAAAATGCATTCTAACTGCTGCAACTGCATTCTTATAAACATCTTTTAATATAGATATTAGTTTTCTGTCAGTTCCATATGATTCTAGCACTGCTAATGTCACTTTCTGGTTGATACTGTCAAATGCCTTCTGAAAATCAACAAAGTAAGCATATTTGTTTTTGTTTTTTCTCCTAGATTTCTCTGCTATTAACTGCATTGTCAAAATCTGTTGAATTGTAGTTCTATCTTGCCTAAATCCTGCTTACTTGTCTGCAAAGTGTGCTTCCGTTGTGTTCTCAATCTTTCTATCGATATCATCATCCCCTTACCAAGGTGACTTATCAAAACAATTGTTCTATAATTTTTACATTCTAGCCTATTTCCTTTCTTGTGTAATGTCACTAATGTCAATTTCACCCACTCCTCTGGCATTTTCCCTTCCATCCATACCATATTATATAGTTGGTGCATTTCTGTAACCATGTTTAATCATTTCTCCAGTGATGGTAGTGGGTGGAAGATGGCATTGGCATAGATAATGATGGTAGTGTGATGATGAATGAGTGGTGGAAACAGAGAGTTGTAGAGGAGGTGCCTCCTGGATGAGTCTTTGGATTCCCTGGATGTGTCACGTAATAATAATAATTACGAGAACTCTTGTTGTGTTTTAGCCGTCCTATTGCTTTTTCTAACTCTCCTCTTAAAATGTCCATGTCATACTCATTACCTGGTGGTGATATTTGCTTCAATTCTTAAATCAGTTTCTCAACTCCATCTAAATCTAGTTTTTCTTCATATAGCTCACTATAGTATCTTGTCCACTGCTGTACAATTTTATCTCTATTCATCAATACTTTGCCTTTTTCATTTTTAATTTTGATATGTTTTGGTTGCCACCTTCTATTAATGGTTCTAATCATTTTGTACACTGCCCTAGTTTTGTGCTCTCCATAGTGCTGTTCTACATCTTCAGAAAAACCTGGATATTTAATTTAAGTTTGAACTCTGGTATGGTCCCTAGGGAGTGGAAGTTAGGCAAAGTGGTTCCTTTGCATAAGGGTGGCTCTAAAACTGCAGTATTGAATTACAGACCAATCACCATCTCAGGAGTAGTGGTAAAAGTATTGGAAAAGTTGGTTAAAGACAAAATTCAAGAATGGGTGGATCAGGATATGATACTCTATAGAGGCCAACATGGTTTTGTTAAAGGTAGATCCTGCCTTAGCAATCTATTAACTATCCATAATAGAATAACATCAGAGTTGGACAAAGGAACTGGCTACACAGTGGTACTTCTGGATTTTGCTAAGGCTTTTGACAGGATACCCCATAGAACACTGTTACACAAATTGGAGCAGATGGGAATGGATATTAAATTGGTGATATGGATAGGAGAATGGCTCAGGGAGAGATACCATAAGGTGGTGTATGGAGGAGCCGAGTCCAGAATGAGGCAGGTGACCAGTGGTGTGCCTCAGGGCTCTGTGCTTGGGCCAATGTTGTTTAATTTGTATATAAATGATATAGGAAACGGCTTAAAGGGAGATATTCAGTTGTTTGCTGATGATGCAAAGTTGTGTAGTGCAATAAAAAATCAAGCTGATGTTGAAAGTTTGCAGGAGGATTTAAATAAGCTAGTAAAATGGGCAAAAGAAAATGGATGTCAGTTCAATGTGGAAAAGTGTAAAGTCATGCATTTTGGGATTAAAAGATTACCAGCTGTGTACTACATAGATGGAAAGGTACTCCAAGAGATTGATGAGGCTAGGGACTTAGGGGTATTGGTAGATAAGGAGATGAAGTTCAGAGGACACATTGCTAAGGTGTCCAAGATTGCACATAGGATTACTTGGTTGTTGAGGAACACACTGACATCCAGAGATAAAGAGGTTATTATTCCCCTTTATAAAGCATTGATACTTCCACATTTGGATTACTGTGCTCAGGTCTGGTCACCTGGATTCCTTGGAGATGAGGAGGCTGTGGAGAGGGTTCAGAGAAGAGTGACCAAGTTGGTGAGTGATATAAAAAATGCTCCCTACATTGATAGATTGAGAGCTTGTGGATTGCAGAGATTGGCTGATAGGCGAAGAAGAGGGGATATGATAGAAACATTCAAATTACTAAAAGGTTTTTATAGGATTGATGCAGGGGAAATGTTTCAGCTGTGTGATAGTGATGGAAGAACAAGAGGTCATCTCTGGAAATTAAAGAAGAGTGTGGTTAACAAAGGTGTCAGAACAAGGTTTTTTGCCTGGAGGGTGGTGAATGAGTGGAATTCATTGCCTGACTTTGTTGTGAGCTCTTCATCTGTAAATGAATTCAAGAAGAGATATGACAGATATTGTTTTGCTAGTTTGGGTCTCCCGCGATGAGTCTACTGACTCCATGGAGATACCCGTAATAATAATAATAATAATAATAATATTATTGCATTGAGCTTCTAACCATTTCATCTTATCCATTTTGACTGCTTTTTCATCTAATTAGACTTCTATTTGTTCTGATGTATCCCTTCTTATCCTCAACATTCTCTTCTCCTCTACTAACTTCAGTGTTTCCTGTCTGATCTACTTTTTGATCTTCTCTTCTTTTGATACTGTTTCTTCAACTGTGTCTTCTATCGCTTTCATTACTCCCTTCACTCTTAAATTCGATTTTTTTTTTTCTTTTTCCACACTTCTTAGTTTCTCCTCTAACACTGTTCTGTACCTTCTTCCTATTTCTGCTTCACTTATTTTTGCTGTATCTCTTCGTTTCTGATGATGGGATTTTTAATTTCAATTTGATGTTTGCAATTTTCTAAGCTATGATCTGAATCTATATCCGCTGTTTGGAAAGTTTGACACTACTGTACTGATGTTATCCATATTCTTTTAATCATAATCATATTGATCATGTTCTTGGTTTTCCCATCATTTGATTGCCATGTCCATTTTCTACACTCCTTTGCTGGAATCTTGTGTTGCAGATCATCTCGTGGTCCACAGAAAATTCTAACATGTTCTCACCTCATTTGTTTCTTTCTCCAAAACCATATTTTCTCATCATGAGAAAATATGGTTATGATTTTACTTTAAGGAAAAAAAAATTAAATAGCTTTGCATATACCTCACACACAAAAAAAAAAGTTTACAATTTTAAGAAATAGATAGTGAATGTTATGGTAGAAATAATAAAAAAAACTTTCTAATGTGAAAAACTTTCTAACCCAACCATCATTTTCTATTCCAACTTTGGCATTCCAGTCTCCTTCAATAGCCATATTTACTGAAATGTAACTTGCTCTCGCATCCCTGATTTTATTTTAAGAAGAAAAAAAAATTTAAATAGTTTCGCATATACCTTGCACACACAAAAAAAGTTTAAAATTTTAAGAAATAGATAGCGAATGCTATGGTGGAAATAGTAAAAAACTTTCTAATGTGAAGACCGATGTGGCCATTATTCCTAGTCATCTTACACCTTGTCTATAGCCCTTGGATGTACCGATCAACAAATCATTCAAGGACTCTGTATGAAAATTCTACACAGAGTGGATGGCAGCTATGACCTGACTCCAGCAGGAAAGATTAAGAGACTATCATTAGAACTGTTGTGCAATTGGATTTTGGGAGCTTGGGATATGAATTCACCAGAAATAATTGTCAAGAGTTTTTTTTAAAAATGGCATCCTAATGGCGTGGATGGGAACGAAGATGACGCTATTTGGGTAGATTGACAATGCACACGAGGAAACTGTTCTCGAGACCAGAAGTAGCGATAGAGAATAGGAAATTCTTGGTAAGTCATACCCATTTTCAGTTTTTTTTAAATTGTGGTGATCTCATGATTCCGAAATGATAAAAGGAGAAGCAATAATGAAACTGTTTTCATTTAATTACAGAAGCATTGTCGCTAAAGATTCAAATATATCGCGTGATGAAGGTGAACGGCGATCGTGTAAATAATGCTGATAATTAAATTTAAATGCATTAATTTTATTAAACTATTAATTTATTAATGCTCTGAGCAATTTATTTATTCGTTCATATGAGGGTTCCCCCTTTCTCCCCCATCCATTTTTGAGCCCACTCAATGAGGGATTAAGTATATGTATTTTATGACTGTAAATTCGTGGGTGTTCATGAGGCCAGTTTGCCTGTTCTAAGGGATGAAACACCCAGATTTCCAGGTGAAAAAAGCCTCTACCTCTGTATAAGACCGGCTAACTGAACTTTAGTTGAAAGAGACCAGATAAAGCTTCATCACGTCTTGGACAGGAATCGAACCCAAGTCTTTCCGACCAAACAGCTTCGTCTATACCGACTGAGCTGCAGAGATTCTATGTAATCAATTAAAATTATAATGAATACTGAGGATTTAATTATAAATGTCAGTTTAGTTTTTTTTTTTCCCTGAAAAACTTTACTTTCTGAAAATCCCTGCATATATCTAACACCATGATTTTTTAACTTTAATTTTGAGGAAAAACATAAGAGTTATATTCAAGTAAATATGGTAGTATATCTTTTTTTGGTATTGTCTCTGTCAGATCTTTGTAAAATAAATCAATATCCTCATCTGTGCTGTCAGATGTGAGTGCATATACTGGACTATTGATATATTAAATGGTTTTGCTTGAAATCTTTCTATCATGATTCGTTCATTGACTGGTTTGTAGCCTAATAATGCCTCTAGCTTTTTTTGTTAAGAAGGAAACCAGCTCCTTCATGCTTGGTGTAATGCCCTGACTATATGACTTTGCATCCATTTATCTCTCCTGATGATATCCATCACATCTCTGCCAGTCCTAGTATATCATATCGTTATCTCTTCATTTCCTAGTAATTCTAGTTTTCCTGACATCCAAAATATCCATGCATTCTATGCCCCTACTTGATAATACAAGGTGCGACAATTTAATTCCCGGAACGGCCGCATGGTGTCGCCCATGTGGTGATTTGGTTGGAGTTACGTAAGCAATCATCTTTGTACATGTTTTAATTAATGTGTGTGTAAACCTGAAGCCAATAGAGCCATTTTCTAGTTGGCTATTGCAAAAAACAATAGAAATCTGCAAGTAAACTTTGGCGTAAAAATGTGTGATTGAAATTTGGGCTGTGTGTTAACATAAAATTTTGTGTGAAAATTGGAAAACTGCTACTGAAACGTTGGAGCTGTTGAAAATGGCATATGGTGTGGATGCACTGAAAAAGTTAAGTGTCTTTAAGTGGCATAAGAGATTCAAAGGTGGGCAAGAAGATGTGAACGACGACCTCAAAGGTGGGCAGCCAAAAACAAAAATGATGGATGCAAATATGAACAGAGTGTGAGATTTGGTATGGTCTGATAGACGATTGGCTGATGAATTGCAAATTTCATCATCTAGAATGGGTGATGAAACCTGGTGCTTCTAGTATGATCCCAAAACAAAACGCCAGAGCATGCAGTGGAAAACCAGGAGTTTGCCACATCTGAAAAAAGCATGCATGTCACTTTCGCTGTACAAGACCATGCTGATGCGATTCTTTGATCACAAGGGGATAATCCACTATGAATTCATTGAACAGGGACAAACTGTCAACCAACAATGCTATTTAGAAGTGCTGAAAAGATTATGAGATTCTGTTTGAAGAAAAAGACCTGAATTGTGGGACAAGTGGATCATCTCTCAAAATAATGCACCAAGCCATAGTGTACTCATAGTTTCTGGCCAAAATATTGATTACCGAATTAGGTCATCCTGCTTCTTGACCCGACTTAGCTCCCTGTGATTTCTGGATGTTGCCAAAATTAAAGACTGTGCTAAAAGGATGAAGATTTTCTGACATCGCTAATATCTAGCATAATATGATACAGGAACTCGAGTATTCTGGAAAAACAGTTCCAGGCCTATTTCCAAAAATGGGAACACTGTCTAAACTAGTGTATAAATGTACAAGGGGACTACTTTGAAGGCAACAGTAGCCACTGATGTATAGTTCCAAACATGTTTTTTTACAGGTGCATTCCAGGAATTAAATTGCCACACCTCGTAGTTCTGTCAGTTTCTGTTTCCTTTCAGTATCTCACTTTTCAATCCTATCTTGATCACTCAATCGGTATTTTGGACCTTTTTTCATCTGGACGACGTCCAAGCCTGCATATTTTAACTGTTGATCATGTAGGCATAGGCATCAGATAACAATCATGTTTTTTCTTTACAATCAGAGCATCAACGCTCATTTGATCGACCCATCTCCTTTATCCAGGCTTGGGACTGGCATGAGATCCCTAAGAATCCCATGATGGAGTTGTATCTCCTTATGCTGAAATATAAAATGATAAGCAAGCTTTTGGAGCTACTACAATAATAAACTATTTTTTGGCTTCAGTTGCTTTAAATTAAATTAATGGAAGAAAGGCATGTAACGAGCTAGTGGTGAATATTTCCTCTGTTTCTTTTTTTTTCTCATCTCTTGCAGTAGGAATCTGTGTTCTCTCCCAAGCATTTGCCTTACCTAGTAGGTCGAAGCTGCTTTTACAGGTGGCTTCCAGGAATTAAATTGTCACACCTTGTAGTTCTGTCAGTTTCTGTTTCCTTTCAGTAAACAGCCACTTTTTAATCCAATCTCGATCACTTGATTAGTATCACAGACCTTTTTCATCTGTGTGACGTTCAAGCTGGCATATTTTAACTGTTGATCGTGTAGGCATAGGCATCAGATAACAATTGTGTTTTTACTTTACGAACAGAGCATCAACACTCATCTAATCAACCCACCTCCTTTATCCAGGCTTGGGACTGGCATGAGACCCCTAAGGATCCCATGGTGGAGTTGTATCTCCTTATGCTGAAATATAAAATGATAAGCAAGCTTTTGGAGCTACTACAATAATAAACTGTTTTTTGGTTTCAGGTGCTTTAAATTAAATTAATGGAAGAAAGGCATGTAATGAGCTAGTGGTGAATATTCCTCTTTTCCTTTTTTTCTCATCTCTTGCAGTGGAAGTCTGTGTTCTCTCCTAAGCATCCAGTTGGTTGAAGCTATGACAGGCCCAGAAAGCTGGCAGTGGATTTATTGAAGCTAAAATAGAAACAAAGCAATCAAAGCTGGACAGATATAAATGACCTGAACTGGAAAGGAAACTGAGAATAAAAACACTGAACGTATTGACACTTACTGATGAAGAGGAGGAGTTAGTGGATGTTATGATGGAGAGGAAATTAGATGTTTTGGATTTGAGTGAGACAAAATAGATAACCAAACAAAGATGGTGTCAGTTCTATCATTAGTAAAGAAGTCATCATGTTGTGGAGGTTTAATGGAGTAATAGCAGCACTAGGAAAGATTAAAATTTATTTTGAATGCTTCTAGTATTTCATCTGTCACTGAAACATCTTCAGGGATTACAATTGATTACAATTAACAACTGTAACACACATGAAGGCAACACAATACTGCATGAATCACATGGCTATGACTAGAGTCCCATCTAGGTGGTTCACCCACTATGGGTGTTTGTGAGAGGGCTAAGTTATAAATTGGAATCTATGAAGATTAATCAAATTTGGGAAGTTTCTTGCAGCCATATTTGTTTAAATTTGCTTGATTTCTGAGTGTTGCTGCAGATTACCATGGTGGTTTTCTTCCAGGATATCCTGTGAGTAGTATCCGATACATGGTTTGCAAGACCAGATTGACTTGTCGTGATTGCAGATGCAAGTTCATCTAAATGGATAGAGGCTGATCTACCTGTCTGTCAATAGTATGCCAACTTGCAAGAACAGAATACTTTATATACTCCAGGCACTGAGAGAGGATGGAGCTGATCTGTGGTAGAACGAATAAGGTTAGCAAGTTTCCAGTGGTGGAAACTAATGCTTAAAAGCTGTGCAGAGGTTGTATATTTTTAATGAGCTGGCTATTTTTTCTGATGTCCCCCTGAATGTAAGGGGATGGCATTTTTGAAATCCTTCTGAAGGGCTGCAGATCAGGGAGAAGGTTGATTATTTTTTTTTAATTCTGTACAAACTGTAGCCATTGGATAAAAAGGTGTTGGCTGGGTTCTATTGAAAGAGAGGTTCCATAGGAACAAAGATTGTAGACTCTATTAGTGAGTTTTAATAATACCATATTGTTATAGAGGAGTGGTGGCAGTGGAAGAGTTTGTGACTGTATCTGCCTGTGTGAAATGGTTTTCTGTATGCATTGAAGGAGGGGTTGCCATTCGGAAGTCGTGTCGCTATTGTTATTTTCCTTTTCCATCACAAACTGGATTCTTGTATGTATACTATGACAGAGGAAGGAGTCTAATGTGTCTGGACCCGATCTTTACATGGTAAATTTTGAAAGAGCCATAGACTCAGACCCTCTCAAACCTTCTAATCTGTCTAAGATATGTTACTGTTGTTACAATGATAAATGAAATATGATAAGAATATAATAGGAATAAAGCTACCATAAAACCAAATAAAATGTAAAGTGAAGTAAAAAGGATATAATTATCCTAAAATCAGAGTAAAAATATAATTGTGTATAATTTAAAATTATACACAATTATATTTTTAGATCCAACACAAAAGAGGAATGAGTTACAAACAAACAAAAAATTGAAGTTTAAGAAACCTAAAATCATAGTTAAAATTACTGATTTTTTGAGGAGTGGTGATGATGGGGAAGTTCGAATTTATCTGCCTGTGTGACTGTTTTCTGTATGCATTGAAGGAAAGGTTGCCATTCATTTCTAAGACACTCAGAATCATACTAAAAATTACTATGATTTGAGGTTTCTAGTGACCATTCTTTATTTTAAAAAAATTGTTTTTAACTCATTATTCCTCGTTTTCCACTGTTCCAGAAAAGATAACATATCTCTATACCATTATTTTCATTAAATGTCTTCCTTCCATTAATTTAATTTAAAAAAAAAATTTTTTTTACTTGTTATCCTATAAATTAAAGATGCCTAGAAATTATATTCTTGGTTTCATCCTTTATCCAAGCATAAGCACAGTTTGCATGTGAAGTATCTTCACAAGTGGGCTATTTGTATATAGAAGCTAATGACTTCACATCAATTGCCTTAGCATCCCATAATGCAAGGCACATATCCTTATGTACATGTATAATGCTATGTATTATGGGAAGAGCCACTACTTAGACTAGTTTTGACTTTTATTGAGGTGAAAAAGTAAAGAGATGTTCATCATAGGCCTGGAGTAGTTAAGGGTACAAGAGAGAGCCTGATAGTAAGAAGAAAAAGATGTAGTTATGAGAGAGAAAAATGCCTTAGCTCTTTTATATCATCATATACCTAAAGGTTATCAGTTTTCCTTTTTCACCAGTCTTATGCAGATGAACAACCAAAAGACCAATTAAAACTAAAGTGCAAAGGTGATTGATAAGGCCAACTCAGGTGGTTGGCCTTATCTGAGTCAACTGCCTTCATTGGCCTTCTCTGCCTGGGATTGCTCTCAAGTCATCCCCGCATTTTACCATAAGACAACATTGAACTAAGAGGATATAACCATTTAAAAACCTCTCATAATAAAAAGAGACAGAATTTTATCCCCACACCCCTCGTGATGAATATTGCATAATATGGGTGCTCTCCACCACCTACCCAGAAATTTATCTCCTAGAATGCTTCTTTCTAAATACAAAAATCGTCTGACTGAACAATAAAATTTCCACAATACAATATTAAAAGCAGTGTATGTCATATTGCTGGTTTTCAAATCCATGGTTATTCCTAACCTTCCGTAAATGGTATTTTAATTCATTAATTATAAAAATCAAAATTTCCTCCCCATTGCTGATAAGTGGTGGGTACTGCCAACAAAAAGAACCTGTTCTGTTGCCCAATACATTACATATTCTGTTCCAAGTATGCAGGGCAAGAGGGCAGCTGTAGAATCCATGTTCTACTGTTTCCAATTGGTAACTGATGTCACAGACTGAATCTTCGATGTTAAAGTAGCTCCATTTGATGGTGTTGACTGGAAGGCTACCACATGCAATTTTCCAGACAAGATCCTCATGTTAGGATATCCTTGGAACTTCAATAAGTTATGAAGCAAAGTGTAGTTTTCTGTACCCAGCTGTGGAAGTTGGTGGTGAAAGAGCTTAAAGATTTCTTTATACCAAATTTTACTTTTTTTTTTTAATGGAAAGAATGTCAATGCCAAAAAGTTCTAGCAATTTTAGAATTAAGCACAGAATGTTGTGGTATTCAGGAACAGTCTCAGCTTTTAGACCTTGATAATCATTTACTCCAAATAGGGGAAGGTGAAAACCCAGATAGTACTGGAGAAGGTCTGCAACATTTTCCTTCAGAGTTTCCACTACATCATCAGCATATGCTAATACCTTATTTTCCTTGCACAGTGTGTGTATTCCTGCAAGAAAGGTTCAAGAACCAATGAAAAGAGCAGTGGACTAAGAGGACAATCTTGCTCTTTTCAAAATTCAAAACTTCTGTTTTGAATTTTGACCTGTTCTGGAACCCATTAACTAGGAGGTAGATAGTTAAATTGGCATAGGCTCCTTTAATAATGGATAGCAGCTTTTTCCAAGCTGCTACCAGCTTTTTCCACCATATTGCTCGAGGATGTGGAACAGAAAGGGATGCCGGACATTTTCAAATGTTTGAGTAAGGTCTGCTGATAGCACTGCCATTGACTACTTTTTCATATTAACTAAGCAAAGTAGGTCACGTCGTAGAAACAGATTAAATTCTACTACTCATCTGGGAACTCCATACATCTGGTACTTTTAATTATGTATCTCATTTCTACTTTGAGCCTGTTATTGATAATACGGAAAAAAATCTTGTAGTCAGGTATTTTTTCTGGGAAAACTCCCATGTTCATCATCATGCATATCAAGGATTTAGGCCTAGCATGGCCTGTTCTGGCCTTAGAAGTCATCGTTGAATTGTTTAAGAGGACGTCCTGGTTTTCCTAATGGCTTGTACTTTCAGGCTTGTTTTGGTAATCTTTCCGTTTTCATTCTTTGAATGCATCCATTTATGTTTATATTTTTTAATTTTTTTCTATTACTGGTTCTTGGTTTAATTCTTTCATAATTTCTTCATTCCTTTTGTGATCAAATAGGGTATATTTTGCAGTTTTTCTCATAAACTTCATTTCTGCTGTTGTTAATCATTGTTTATCTTTTTGTTTTATTGTCCAGATTTCGCTTCCATACATTAAGACTGGTAGGGCTAATGTATTGTATAGTTTTAGTCTGGTTTGTTTTTGAACTAGGTTTGGTTTAAATATAGTTAATTTTTAAATATTTTGCAATTTTTACGTTTATATCTTTTTTCATTTTCATATGTGATCGTACATCCTAGGTAGTTAAATGAATTCACCTGTTCTAAGATCTTGTTATCTATTACTATTTTAGTTCTTGCTGGATCTTGTCCTTTAAAGGCCATGGTTTTTGATTTTTCTGTTGATATTATCATACGGTATGATATGGTATGACAGCATGGTTTTGTGAAGGGTAGGTCATGCCTCAGTAACTTGCTCACGTATTATAACACAGTGACGGCTGAACTGGATAAGGGTAATGGGTTTACAGTGATTCTACTGGACCTTGCTAAGGCCTTTGACAGGATACCACATGGAATTCTAATCAGTAAATTGCAGCATATGGGAATGGACATAGGGTTGGTGAGATGGATAGGAGGGTGGTTGACGGAGAGATATCAGAGAGTGGTTTACTCAGGAGTAGAGTCCACAAGACGGCCTGTGACTAGTGGTGTGCCACAAGGATCTGTTCTTGGACCACTGCTGTTTAATTTGTTCATAAATGATATAGGAAAGGATCTGAGAGGAACAGTTCATTTGTTTGCGGATGATGCGAAGTTGGGTAGGGCAATAGTGAATGCAGATGACGTCAAAATTTTGCAGGATGATTTGGATAGATTGGAGGTCTGAGTTAAGGAGAATGGATGTCAATTTAATGTGGCAAAATGTAAGGTTATGCATTTTGGGGTGAAAAGATTGGCAGCAGTTTACTGCATTGGTGGAACCGTGCTCCAGGAAATTGATGAGGCACGAGATTTAGGAGTGTTGGTGGATAAGGAATTGAAATTTAGGGGACACATTGCAAAAGTGGCCAAATCAGCTCATCAAATCACTTGGTTGCTGAAGAATATGTTGACAAGCAGAGACAAGCAGGTTATTGTTCCTCTGTATCGAGCCTTGATAAGACCCCATCTCGACTACTGTGCTCAGATTTGGTCACCTAGGTTTCTTCTTGATGGGGAGGAGGTGGAGAGGATCCAGAGGCGAGTGACCAAGATGATAGCAGGTCTGTGGAATGAACCGTATGAGAACAGGTTGAGGATTTGTCGGTTGCAAAAATTGGTTCATAGGCGGAGGAGGGGAGATATGATTGAGACATTCAAATTACTGAAGGGTTTCTATAAAATTAATTCAGAAGATATTTTTGAGAACAGCGCTGGTTGTGGGAGGACTAGGGGACATCCATGGAAACTGGGCAAAAGTGTGGTTAGTAAAGGTGTTAGAGCTGGGTTCTTTACTTTTAGCGTAGTGAATGAGTCGAATGCACTCCCTGAGTCTGTGGTGGATGCTGTGACAGTGAATGAGTTTAAGGCGAGGTATGATAGATACTGTATGAATGTCAAATAGTTGTGATGAATATGATTTGGGGCCTCCCTCGATAAGTCTAATGACTCCCTGGAGTTGCCCATAATAATAGTAATAGTAATAATAATAATAATTATTTGGTCGTCGGCAAATAGGAGGGTGTTTAAGTTTACTGTAGGAGAAAGTTTAATTCCTTGACGTAAATTTTTATTCCATTTTATTATTATTTCATTTAAGTAGATATTAAAAAGAGTTGCTAAGGGGGGACATCCCTGTCAGACCCCTTGGTTTATGATAGCTCATGATTTAATTTTATTTGTATTTGATTATTTTCATATATACTTGTGATAGCTTTTAGGATATTATTTGGTATTTGTCTTTCTTTTAATATGTTAAATAATGTTTCTTTTAACTTTGTCAAATGCTTTTTCAAAGTCAATAAATGCAATGTGTTTCTAAATTGTATTCTCTTCTTTTCTCTATTATTAATTTTAGGCAAAAGGCCAGGTCTATACATGATTGTCCTTTTCTAAATCCATTCTGTACTACTAAAATAAAGTTTTTGGAATATTTCATTAGTTTGCTATTTAAGATTCTGCTATATATTTTGTAACAAAAATTCCCATGTTACTCCTCTTAAAAACTATTATTTTTATGGCTATTTTGCCTGCTTCTGTTTAGGGTGCCCCGTTTTTAATGTCATTGGCTTTTTACTCAAGAATTCTTAGGGCATTGCAGATGTATTTTTAGAGACAAATATCTGTAGCATAAGCGAAGAAAATTCGCATATAACTTTTCTTGGATGTTGTTACCTAGCTTCTTTCTGCGGTGTGCATACTTGCTATTACGGTGTTGAAAGGTGAGTTGGGGGGGGGGGGGTGGCAGTAGTAGTCAGTATTAGATAGAGAAACAGGTCTCCAGCTGCTGATTCAAGTATGATCTCTATTAGATTTTGGAATGAGGATGGTATGGCTTACTGCAAATTCACTTGTTATGTGTCATGACTAGAGAAAAGAAATAAACAGTATAACTAGAATAGGAAGAATAAAATCTTGGGCCTTGCAGTAAAGTTCTATTCCTAGACCATCAGGTCCTGGGGATTTTCTTGTGTGGAATTCTTTATAGGCTGTGTTAACTACAGATGTTATAATGCAGCAGTTTTCAACCCTATGCCCATGGGTGCATTTGTATCCATGGAGCTATTTGCATGTGCCTGCTGTCAGTTATTAAATAAGGAAAAAATAAACTTAAAACTAGAAAATATCTTCTCCTGGTAATAATATTTATTGAAATCGTATACCATAAATGTTAACATTTATGTTATATTATGAACATTTTGTAATTCGTCTGTCTTTGAGTGTGAGTGTTGTTACCAGTGCCAAGTTTGTGCATATGTTTTATGTATTTAGTCTACTGGCAACCGTGCGCTTGAGGTATGTGTCACTAATTCACCGGTGTTGTCAGCACACTTTGACCATACACTGTTTTCTCGTGTTTGAAAATTTTGCCCCAAAATGATAATCCAAATAAAATACAATGAAGCTATAAATTCAACAATGATTGGGAAGAAGACTATTGTTTTATCCAGAGTAAAGAGAAATGTTTTTGCTTATTGTGCGATGGTTTAATTTAGTTGTATAATAAATGTTACATGTGTATTTATCCTACTTTCATAGTTAATTAAATTGTTAATTGTTATTTGATATGATAAGCAAGTATTAATTTTCATTGAAAAAAATATTGGTGCCTGCCACTCTCTTTCCAATCACGAATGCAACCACAACCAGGTTGAGAACCTCCTGCTTTAATGGGTCTGCCAAGCTCATCTTCTTTTTCTCATGCCTTATCCCATCTATTTGGGGTCGGCCTTGCGAGTCCTCTTTTTCCATTCTTTCCTATCTTGTGTCATTTCTCCAATTGCTCCACACACTCCATGTCTCTTCTTACCACTTCTCTCCATGTCTTTCTTGGTCTACCTCTTCCCATACACATTCAGATTCATAGTCCTATTTACCCTTTCATCTGCTGAGCCCCATTGAACATGTCCAGACCATCTTAACCTGTTTTCCCTCATGTTTTCAATTATTGGTACCACTCCCAAACCACCTCTGATAAAGTCATTTCTAATTTTATTCTTTCTCATTATTCTGCACATCCACATTAACATTCTCATCTCTGCCACATTTCTCCTTTGCTCGTATTCTCTTTACAACCCAACATTCTGATACAACATGGCAGTCCTCAGCACTGACTTACAGAACTTCCACTTTAAACGAATCAGGACACACTTGTCACACACTACAGTGCTGGCTTCTTTCCACTTTAACCATCCTATGCTAAATCCACCAGTCAATTCTTCATTAATCTCACCATCTCTCTGTAACACTGAGCCTAAATACCTAAACTTTTCTTTCCCCTCCAAAATATAGTTTTTGATCATTACTGAGGTATTTTATATATATATATATATATATATATATATATATATATATATATATATATACTGAGGTGTGTGTGTATATATAATATATTATCTATATTATACTATACTGAGGTATTCTCTATAATATAATTATTTATAAATTGGTACAAATTGGTACTTCAAACAGATATTTATAGTGTTTTTGAGAGGAATCGAGAATGTCTTGAGTAGTGGACATGACTTCACCATTAATGTATTGGGTTGGCAAATAAGTTTGTTTGGTTTATGCGTTAGTACAAGTTTATGCCACTTCGCCTGTTGTTATTGTTGCTCTACCACACAGTGCTATTGCGTAGTTGAAAGGCGACATTTCACATAACCTTTCAGTGAATTTTTGTTCAGCCTACTTCAGTTGCATGTGTGTAACATATTTTTAGAAATGGAAGGAAATAACGTACATTACCAGCATATTTTGCTTTTTTATTTCAAAAAAGGTAAACAAGCTGCGGAGGCCTATAAAAAAATATGCAGCGTATATTGGGATGGTGCCTTAACAGAACGTGTATGCCAAATTTCGTTTCGACGTCGGTGATGCACCAGACGGCTCACATATCCATCTGTGATTAGCTGCGATGCCGCGAGAAAACTATCCATTTTTGAAGCAGATGTTTATGGGAGATGAAAAACGGGTTGTGTACGAAAGCGGGGTTGCACCCAAAGAAGATCATGCTTTCTGTTTGGTGGATTATAAAGGTGTTATCCACTATGAGGTGTTACCATCAGGCAGAACGATTGATTCAATGTCTGTTGCTCGCAGTTAATGCGACTGGCCTGTGCAATTAGCACAAAACATCCTGAATTGGCAAATCGGAAAGGAATTGTCTTTCACCACGACAACGCCAGATCATATTCATCGGACCTGTCTCCTTCCAATTACCACTTATTCTGATTGTTGCAGAATTCTCTGAATGGGAAAACCTTCGCTGAGGAGGCTGTCAAAAGACACCTGGATTGGTTTTTCGCCAGTAAACCTGAGAAGTTTTATGAACGCGGCATAATGATGTCGGTGGAAAGATAGCAAGAGGTCATTGATAAAGAAGGTCAGTATATAAGTGACTAGTATGTATTATATATATTAAATAAAATGTATTTCATTCCACTCTGAGAAACCGAACAAATTTATTTGCCAATCCAATAGATTTGAGTGATAGTCCTTTCTTTACAGAATTTAGTGAATTGTCTATTGAAGGATGCAGCTGAAGGGCTATCTGTTAAGTGCTGTTGTATTCTTAATTTAAAATTTCTTTCTTTTACTTATTTGTGCCTTTCCACTTCTATCTTTATGCTAATGTTTCTAATGATGTTACTACAAACCAGCTTCTCTCTTTATACAGATCTTTCAACTTTTTTTTTTGAGAAAAGCTGATTCCTTTCCCCATTCAATCATATTCTATTTTAATCCTAGTTTGATTTTTAACTACATATCCCAGTTCCAGGTAACATTATAACAATTTGAACAGAGGGTCTGGAATTTGGTTGAAAAGATTAACAGAAAATTGGAAGTCTTCATGGTCCAGAACTGTTCTCTACTTGTTCCATGTAGTGGAATTTGTGTAGAACTGGATTATGATCTGACATGTTGGTGCAAACCAGGCGAATCTGTCGAGAAAAGTCAAGGTCACTCAGTCCACCAAGAAGAACATGGCAACAATCTCTTAGGATTACCAGGGAATTCTCTTGATTGACTTCAAGCAAAGGAATACCACTGTGAATGCAAAATATTATGCTTGACTACTGCAGTAAGGAGAAGACAAGAAATTCGGAGTCATGGTGTTCGCTTGCTTCACGGCAATGCTCCAGTCCATAAGGCTATTCTTGCGAAGGCTGCAGTTGAAGAACTGTGGCTTCCAGGTGATTGAATGCCCAGCCTGCAGCCCAGATCTAGCACCCAGTGACTGCTATCTCCTCTCAAAATTAAAGGAAGACCTTCTAGGAAGAAAATTTGCAGATGACAATGAGGTGAAAGATGTAGTTTTAGGCCATTTTGCAGACAAAAGTACAGAGTGTTTTTTCAAGGGCATAGAAATCTTAATTCAAAGATGAGAAAAGTCTGTTGAAGTAAAGGGAGAGTTTGTTGAAAAGTGACACAGTTGTTTTCTTTCTATCACCTCTAAAAGTTAGGCCAGAAACTTATGGAACCACCCTCGTAAATTTGATCAAGACTGGTACCAATATCTTGATTCATGTACGTGAAAGCCTGGAGATTAGGATTGTAAATCCTCCATATATTACTAGATGAGCATTGTCAAGACATTTTTAATTGTGCATATCCCACTTTTTCATTTCTAGGGTGCCCTCCTATTTTGTCTAATACAGGGTTTCTAACAATTCTAGTCTCCAGTTGCTATGTAAGTATTGTATAAATATGGCTGCAATTCCTGGAACAATTTTTGTTTAACTGTTCCACTGGATGGAGTATAAACATTTATATAAACCTTATTACACATCCACAGTATTTCAGTCTATTGTGAAGATGATCTCTTTCTGCATCCCTTTGGATATTATAATGATCCAGGGAGGGGCAAGAATAAGAACTCCTACTCTAGCCCTGTTAAATCTTCCAAAGCTCCAATATGAAAGAAGTGGATATCTCTCTTTTAAAGTCTTTATATCTGGAGAATGGTTTCTTGAAGAAACAAAAATCTCATATAATGGCATAGCATAAGCTTCCATATAGTTTCTTGTTTAACTTGCATGTGGAATCCTCATACATTTAATGAGGCAATACAGAAAGTAGATTGTATGATTAGTGAAGTATCACTGGTAATTTTTGAACTACTAGATTTTGGATGAACTTGAGGTCTTCAATGTGTGAAGGAGCAGTTGTGTAGCTTGCCTTTTGTAAATTGTTTTCCTGTTATTTACAGTTGCTTTTCATTATTTAAGTTTCATGCCTATCATTCTTGATTTGGAAGCTAGTTATTTTCTTTTCATGTAGGTGATAATTGCACTGAGTAAACCTCGAATCAGTAAAGTTTATTATTTTTTCTTTAATGGTATTTTTTGCTTTCTCTTTATTAGCATGAGATGGTTCCTCATAGTCCAGAAGAGTTCATAAACTCAGAAGAGTTTATGAACTCTTCTGAGCCGGAGGAGTCTTCATTTGATGATCCACAACCTTCTCCATTGTTATATTTTGTATTATTTCTTCTTGTTTTAGATTGTTCCTTTTTTAATTTCTTTTAATTTTTTTAATTAATTGATCTTTTCTTTTTGAAGGTCTTGTCTGCATATCAAGTTCTTTCAATTGTCTTACTTGCTTTTCTGTTTCTTCACCAGTTTCTACTCGTGTAACAGTTTCATTTGTTTGGATTTCATCTTGTATCTGTTTTCAGTTGTTATACTTGGTTCGTTATTGGTAATTTCAACTAATGTTGTTCCATCTATAGTTGACTGGGAAAGTGGCTCCTGCAGTTTTTGAATTTTGGAGGTAATTTCTGGCTGATTTGTACACGTAATTTATGATTTTACCAAGTATAGTTTGTTTGAAAGCACCATCTTTACTAGATTGAATTAGAAGATCCAGGAATTCTTCTTTATGCTTCTCTGACATATACACTGTTCTGATTGGCTCTACTGATGCTTCCACTCTTTCAGCAAAAGTTCTGAAAAGACAGGTGTTAACGTGACATTCAGAATTTTCGCATTTCTGATTAGCGATATGTTTGATTTCCGTACATTTGAAACATTTAACTTTGGGACAGTTGCCAGCCAAGTGATCATATGAACCACAGTTCATGCACTGCCTCTGTACTTCAAGATAGTTCACTATAACTCAAGTTGTACTGATGTTGACAAAATTTGGTATGGATATCTTCTTCATATCCATTGTGAAGGTAACCTCACCAGAAAAACAGTGTGGATCTTCACCTGCTATACCCTTTCATATGTTATTGATTTTATTCCATTTCGAGAATGTCGATAAGAATAAGCTCTTCTCTATGTATTCCATTGGAAATCTTTAAATTTTTACTGTTTTAACCTGGTTTCCCACCATTACAGGAATTAATGTGTACCTTTTGAATGTAAAACCCTGTAATAGTTTATCCCTTGTTTCCACATCTTTAACTACACTTCCCTCCACTATATGGCATGAAAGAATAAATCTTACTAGCCCTGACTATCTCTTTTAAAACCTTAGTCACCTGTCTCACTTCTTCACATCCTGGAATTTCAATTCCTAGAGTTTGCACCCTTGGAAGAATTGGTACTATTATCTTGGGATTGGGGGGGCTAAAACCTCTGTGTTTGATTGTAAGAGGAAAAAACTTTTCAGTCGTAAAACTAAAAATTAAATAATTCCATGATATAGAAACAATTCTACATCACCAGCAAATGCCTATATTTCAGCTATAAAATGGCAGCTGTGATACAGAAAAAAGTAATTCTGTAATGTAGATATTAACTGCACTACTAGCAATCTTAATATTCACATAAAGCCAGTGAAATTGGCTTTTTTAAGTAAATCTGGATTACTTAAATCTAGAGTATTTTAGTAATAAGGCACTTTTTGACTACTTGTATATGAGAAATATGACTTTGCATTACTTCAATCTTTGTGTCTTTTCTTGGTCTGGCTCCCACTGATGAAACCTCAATAACATCTTGGTTTTCTTTCCTTTGTTTTTCACATTAATTTTATTTTACTGGTGCTAGTGGTAGTTTTGCCCATTATACCTGTCCATAAGGATATGTACTTCTGCATTTCTTCAAACTTAGTATCTCTTCTTGGTCTGGCTCCCACTGATGAGACCTCAGTAAATATCAAAACTGGTCTGGGTAGTGGCCTTTCCCCATAATGCATAGCATTATACACATCCATAAGGATATTTGCTTTGCATTAGGAGATACTAAGGCAGTTGATGTGAAGTTATTAGCCTCTATATACAAGTAGCTCAGTCATGAAGATACTTGCATGTGCAAACCTTGTTTGTTTACACTTGGATAAAGGATGAAATCAAGAATATAATTTCTTACCATCTTTAATTTATTAATTTAATTTAAAAGCAACTGTAGCCAAAAAAACAGTTAATTATTGTAGGGAACTCCATATTCAACAAAAGCTTGCTTATCATTTTATATTTTTATTTATTTATTTTTTAATAATCCAGAAACCCTTCTCTAGAGACCAAGCATGGAACTTTGTTAAGCCACTTCAAGCTGCTGACAAAGAATTGTGGTCTTACAGGCAATGAAATTCATCTCCAATGTGTTTTACATTTACAAATATCCATGCCCAAAGTACGATTCAGACCTGCGATCTATTGGTTGGACAGGCTTCCCACCATAGCATAAGCAAGCTGCTATGGTGGGAAGCCTGTGGAATAATTTTATATGGAGTAAAAGAGAAATTAGCCAAAACACTAAACTAGCAGTATATAAGACAGCATTTAAAGCAGTTTTAGCTTTATAGATCCGATAGTTGGGGGCTAGAAATAATGCATTTGTTCAAAGACAAACAACCACAGATATGAGAGTTCTAAGAAAAATTAGGGAAATGAACAGATGGCATGCTTTTCAGAAACATATGAAAAATGAAGATATTAGGAAGGAGCTTGAAATTATTAGCATTCAAGAATGTGTCAGCTGAGCTAATCTAAGATGACAAATAAGAGGAGGCATTTTGGATTGTTACATGGAAATTATGATCCGATATTATCATTTTAGAAGTGATTTTACCCAACCTTCTGGACCAAAAGAAAGTACAGTAATAATTCTCAAGACACTGAAGAATGCTAAACCAACTGTAAACTAACAAACTGATGCAATGCTAAATAATGACATTTGCAGACTTGCTGAACAGTGCAACTTTAAATTAAAGATGCCAAAAAATTATATTATCATCATCAAATTCCTCAAGGGGTGTACAGAATATGATAGTACTACATGAAAAATCTCCATCTATAATTTTTCTCCAAATTAATCTGTTACTAGTCAAAGCTCCAAAACTGTCAGATCTTATATTTCCATGTAAGATCTGATAGCGTAAGATTTGTAGCGGATTTATTTAGAAGTATAACATGATCCGCATAAACAAGATAAAGCAAAGAGCTGACATTAACATCTCAAATTTTGATATCCGGTTTAATACCACTTCCTTCAAATGTGATCCATATAGATAATGAATAACAGAGGGGATAATGTACATCCTTGTCTGACACCAGATTTAATATTATATCATCTAACTGCTGACTTACAACTCAAATAAAGACTAAGTATTGCTTGGTCCCAAGGATTTGAAGGGGATAAATTAACTGTGGACAGGATACAGTGGCAGATAACAAAGATGGTTTTCAGGATTGTACAATGTTAGTTATGAGGATCAGCTGAGGGATTGTGGACTGCAGATAGTAGATAGAAGAAGGAGAGGTGATATGATTGAGACTTTTAAACTATTGAGAGGTTGTTACAGGGTTGACACTAGGGAGTTCTTTTGCTTGGTTGAACAGTGGGAAAGAGTGATGACAAGGGGGGGGCCATCCCTAGAAGATACAAAAGAAAGCTGTGAGCAAGAGAGTGAAAAGCAGTTTCTTTGCATGGAGGGTGATTGAACTGTGGCATGCATTGCCTGATAGAGTGGTGAGAGCAAGAACAGTCAATAAGTTTAATGAGTGGTACGATAGACTTTGTAGGCAGGACCTTCCGTGAGGAGTCTTGATAGACTTTGTTAGGAAGGACTTCTCGCAATGAGTCTTTTGACTCCACTGACACCATACAACTGTAGCATTTTGAATAGCTTTTCTCTTGGCACCTTGTCATATGTTTTTTCCAGATCTAAAAACTTAAATACAGATCTTTTTGTTATATTCCCATGACTTCTCAACTATTTGTCTTAAAGTGAAAATCTGATCCTGACAGCCTCTATTTGGCCTGAATCCAGTTTGTTCTTCACCAAGCTTCTCTTCCACAATTCTTCTCAATGTTTTCTCAAGTATACTGGCATAAATCTTATCAGGAATGCTCAGTAGAAAAATAATTCTGTAATTCTCACATTCAGTTTTCCCTTTTTATATATGGGTACTATGAAAGCTCTACTCCAATCATCTGGAATTCGTATCTCTGAACTATGCAGTGCAGCCACTGTAAGACTTTTATACCTCCATACTTAAGCATTTCTGGTCGAATATCATCTACTCCTGCTGCCTTTCCAAATTTCAGGCCTTTGATGGCTTTTTCTACTTCAAGTATGTATTTCTGATTGCATGCCTGATTAGTGTCTTTTTTATCACTGCTTGTTTCATTTAGCACTTTTTCCAAGTAATTACTCATACTTCAAGGAAATGTTTTTTTCCAGTTTTCATATCACCTTTCTCATCTCCACCTTTTACAGCACTTTTTCCTCCATTTCTGAGCTTCTTCAACAACCTCCAGAATATCTTGCCACCTTATTGAAATTTTTTTCTATGTTCTTAACAAAGTCTTACAATGACGTTTGTTTATCTAGTTTTACACAGTGTTTAGCTTTCTTACATTTGTCTCTGTATTCTCTAAGAGCACAAAAGCTAACTTATTTGCCAGGAACTTTTGATATGCTTTCTTCTTTTCCTTCACTTCCTCTTTAACTTCCTGTGTCCACCATGGAGTTCTGATTTTTCTGTTCTTACAGACAAACTCATCACATGCCTCTCTGGCTGAATCATTCAATGTCGTCTTCAGAGCTTGCCAATGAATCTCCAATGTTTGATTCCTGTTCTCAAACTCTTTCATTGCTTCTTGAATAATGAAGTTCACATCTTAGAGCTGCTCAACTTTTATTCGCTTTAAAACTTTATTTCATGTTTTTCTTTTCAATATGAAATTCAGTTTTATCCTGCTCAAGACTAAATGGCAATTGCCTCCAATTTCAAATCCGTTGTGCTAGTGTCCTGCACAAGAGAGAAAACATTACTATCAATAATAACATAGTCAATGAGACTTTTCTTATTCCTTGCACCTTCTCTCCATGTTAATTTTTGCAACATTTTTATGTTGGAACATGGTGTTAGTAATAACCAGTCCATGTCCTGAGCAGAAATCCAAGTATTTTCTATTATTATTAGCTTTGCTCTTTTCTCCAAATTTTCCCAAAATATTTTTGCATGTGATTTGTATTTTTGTAAGAAATTACATTCTTGGTTTAATCCTTTATCCAAGCGTAAGCAAACAAAGTTTGTACGTGAAGTAACTTCATGAATGGGCAACTCATATATAGAGACTAATGACTTCACTTCACCTTGCCTTAGTATTTCACAATGCAAAACACATATCCTTGAGCACTTCAAAAAAACAGAGTGCTTTGTGTCTCACCGCCACAGACATCTATAAGCTTTAAAATGCCAATGCTTCAAACTAGATATTCTGGAAAAGAAAAAAGTTTTCGATGTGATTTTTGTAGCCAGTAGACTCAGTCGTGCCAAAGTAATCTCATCCAGCCTTTTTTTTCTGTCCCCTGTACCTTCTCACTATTAAACAGCTCCTAAACCTCGGCAAGCACATGGAAAGCCTGAAAGAATGCCTTATCATGATCAATGAAACCTTCTCCCAGAAAATTGACACATTTGAAAAAAAAAAAAAAAAAAGCTTGAAACAATTTATAATTAGCATCTCAAAGCTAACTTTCCAACCATCGACAGTGCCAGCAAGCTTCATAATCTGGTTGCCTTGTCAATTCAAGACACTATTGAGCAAGAAAACCAGAAATATAATACCATCATTGTGAATTACCATTCTGAAACTGATGCGATACTAAATAATGACATTTGCAGACTTTCTGAACAGTGCAACTTTAAATTAAAGATGCCAAGAAATTATATTCTTGGTTTAATCCTTAATCAAGTGTAAGCAAACAAAGTTTGCACATGAAGTAACTTCATGACTGGGCAACTCGTATATGGAGGCTGATGACTTCACTTGTCTTAGTATTCCACATTGCAAAAGCACATATCCTTATGGATGTGTATAATGCTATGCATTATGGGAAGGGTCACTTCCCAAACTGGTTTCAACCTTTATTGAGATCTCATCAGTGGGAGCCAGACCAGAGGTGAAACTGCATTACTTCAACCTTGGTATCACTTCTGGGTCTGGCTCTGGCTCCCACTGATGAGACCTCAATAAAGGTCAAAACCAGTCTGGCTAGTGACCCTTCCCATAATGCAAGGATTATACATGTCCATAAGGGCAGCACTTCCCAAACTGTGGGCCCACCTCCTTGGGGGATCTTTAGTTTTGTTGAGGAGGCCGTGAAATAATGAAAACAAATTTAAAATGTTTTAAGACTAAGTGTGCCATGTCAAATGTGTATGTAAGATGCTAAAAATGTAATATTTGCATTTGATTTTTGCAATATTTGCTGTGTATGTTTTGTATTGAATATAAATACAGTGCATATTATAATAATATATGTCTGTATTACAATTTTTTTTTCCGGTGGGGGCATTGAAATATTTTAATTTTTCCAAGTGGTCTTTGCATCCATAAGTTTGGGAAGCACTTCATAAGGATATGTGCTTTGCATTTTGGGATACTAAGGCAAGTGATGTGAAGTTATTAGCCTCTGTGTTTTAGTTGCCCAGTTGTGAAGTTACTTCACATGCGAACTTTGTTTGCTTGGATAAAGTATTAAACCAAGAATATAATTTCTTGGATTCTTTAATTTATAGTATAACCAATCAGAGAAACTTTCAATGTCTATCTGTAATCCTGTGCAACTTTGACCTCAAGAAGATTGTCAGCTTTCACTGCTTTGGCAAATGATTACTGGGAGAGACCGACCAAACTTCTTGCACTTACAAAAGTGACCTGCAATACCCCGAGGAGCAGATCTGCCATGAACAACAGATTAGAAGGCACCAGTTCCTTATCATAACATGTATGAGCCTGGCCACTTCTGATCTATACTCAGTGTGAAGAATGGTGGCATTTACAAAAAGAACTGGAAGAGAAACATCAGAGTGGAAACCAAGCATAGACAGTTAATTATAAAGAAGGAACATTAGTGAGAAAAATAAATTCTGTAAATAACCAGTGTGAAAACCTGAACCCCCAAACACTACATCAGGATCATTTTGGAACCAGTCAACAGCACAGAATCTTCACAAATATATGCTGTCTGATTTCTGATCTCCATGAAGTTCAATTCCACCTCCAGACTGCCAAACCTTGCCTATTTTTCCTGACAGAAATCCAGATCTCAACCTCTCAAACACTACTTATCTCTGCTTTCTCAACTTCACACTCATTGACTCCTTTTGCCTCAGAGGTGGTATTTGTGCATATGTTTGCTCCGATATACCATGCTCATTCTACCAAATTCATATTCTCTACCACTCTCCTAACGCCAACAACTACTCTGAACTCTTCAATTGCCTTTCCTTAAATGTAGATTTTCTTCAATCCAACTCTCTAATCTCCCGATTTTGACCTTTGGCTAAAATCACTCGTTATTCTACCAAAGTCATGTACAGTCTCCACTTCTCTCCTAATGCTAACAGCCACTCTGAATTCTTTCATTACCTTTAACTGAGTGAAGATTTTCTTCAAAGTAATTTTCCTAACAATGAATTCATCTTCCTTGATGACTTCAGCATTCACAACATCAGCTGGCTGCCTGCTTCCAACTGCATAGATCAAGCAAGTAGAGAGACTGAGACATTTACAATTGCAAATGATCTCTTGCAAATTGCTCACATGCCCACCAGAATACCATACAACCTCAAACACCTTGGATCTCTTCCTTGCTATTAAGCACACCGTGAGTGTTGTCTGTCCTCTAGGCAGCTCAGACTACAATCTAGTTCAGATCAGTTCCTCCAGGGAGAAGCATACACAAAACCACTCACATCCATGCACTGTATGGCATTACAAGAAAGCCAAGTGGGATGATCATTGCAATTTCCATGCCTGTTTTTCCTGGTCAGAGTATTGTTTCCAGCCATCTGAGTCCAACCACAGATGGCTGGAAATAATCTTTATTGGTATGGAAACATTTATTCCTCATCATCAAATTCCTGATGTATACCCTCAAGGAGTGTACAGGATATGATAATACTACATGAAAAATTACATCATTACTAACTTCCTATCTACAATTTTCCTCCAAATCAATGTTACCTGTCAAGACTCCAACATCATCAGATTTTATATTTCTATCTTTTCAGGCACTTTTTACCTTATCAATCCACGTACATGGGTCTTCCTCTGGGTCTTTTTCCTGCCAATCTGGCAGAGAACACTTGTTTTGCTAAATATTTCTTCTTTCTCATTCTATTTAACATGTTCACTGCCAACTACGATTATACTCGTAGTTGGTATATGAGCCTCACAAGCCAACTACGAATATACTCGTATGTCAGTTACTAACCTCCTATGCAAGCATGAGTTAATCCGTAGTATAAGCACATTAATTTGTACCTTGGCTTGTTAATAAAGTGGAGAGCATGTCTGGGGGCTTGGTAGAAGGAAAATAATTTTGGCCAAGTATAGTATATTATAAGAGGTATTGTTGTGTAAACTGTGTATTTATTATAATAAATTTCGTTTAATCCTATATCCAAGTGTAAGCAAACAAAGTTTGTGCCTGAAAATATCTTCAGAACTGAGGTAAGGTGGTACATCACTTGGCAACTTGCAGCAAAGGTGGCCCAAGCTCTCATCACTCCTTGTCTCAGTATCTCCCATAATGCAAAGCACATTTCCTTGCAGATATATGTACTGCTATGCATTAAGGGAAGGGCCACTACCCAGACTGGTTTCGACCTTTATTGAGGTCTCATCAGTGGGAGACAGACCCAGAGTGGTGATACTAAGGCAGAAGCTATGGAGAGGTCATATTTACCTTCCAACATCTGTATTTATTAATGCAAATAAAACAATTTTTTGAAGTATTTTCAACATATATTTATATACGATATATCATCATCTGAGTCATTGCTAGAGTCGTCTGTAGGATTGTAATCATCTTCAGAATCGGAACCAAATAATTCATTCCATTCATCATCGCTCATATTAGCATAAGCTTCTAATTCTTCATCAATAAGCTTTCTTTTACTGGCCATGGTGTAATTGAAGGTTTTTATTTAGATAATTTTAAATAATTGTAATGCTATACGCAATAAACCTTACTGCACTGAACTCAAGTCACACAGTCGGCAGCGCATGTAAGACATAGGTGGTGGGGGGGGGTACAAAATTACTCGTAGTTGGCATATGAAACAAAATTCTCTCTGATAAGTCAGCTACCAGATCTCGTACTGACCTTGTAGAAGTGAAAGTGCTTGGTGTTGGGTAACAAACTATGCCCGAGGAGCATGGCAGCAAACGTGTTAAATGATCACACCACCTAAAATTAGTTCTGCCAACACATTGCTGGATGCTAATAATATCAAGTTCTTTCCTAATATCTTCATTTTTTAATATGATATTGCCACTGATGCCATCTGTTCATGCCCCTATATCTGCAGTCTTTGGTCAAGTGTTTTACTTGACCAAAGTAGCTGAAATGTTTTACTTGTTCTATAGGTTCTCCATTCACAATGCAGTTGATATTTTCATTGTCTTTGTCTCTTTAATGTTGACCTTCATACCATATCTCCTACAACAGGTATTCAATTTAGTCAGGGAATCTTGCAGACTTGTAGCAGATTTATTTAGAATTATAACATGATCTGCATAAAGCAAAGAGCTGACATTGACATCTCCAATTTTGATATCAGGTTTAATACCACTCTATATAGATAATGAATAACAGAGGGAATAATGTACATCCTTGTCTGACACCAGATTTAACATTAAACCTCCTTCATGTACTTCAGTTCTAACTGCTGACTTACAACTCAAATAAAGACTAAGTATTGCTTGATATAATGTCCCATTGACACCATATAGCTGTAGCATTTTGAATAGCTTCTCTCTTGGCTCCTGGTCATATGCCTTTTTCAGATCTACAAAACTTAAATACAGATCTTTGTTATATTCCCATGATTTCTCAACTGTCTGTCGTAAAGTGAAAATCTAATCCTGACAGCCTCTATTTGGCCTGAATCCAGCTTGTTCTTCACCAAGCTTCTCTTCCACAATCCTTCTCAACCGTTTCTCAAGTATATATACTAGCATATATCTTACCAAGAACACTCAATAGAGAAGTGCCTCTGTAATTCTCACATTTAGTTTTATTTCCCTTTTTATATATGGGCACTATGAGAGCTCTACTCCAATCATCTGGAATTTGTCCCTTTGAACTATGCAGTGCAATACTACTGCAACAACGACCACTGCGCGTACAAACGCCATTGTAAGACATTTATACCTCTGCACTTGAGCATTTCTGGCCGAATATCATTACTTCAGCTGCCTTTCCACATATCAGGCTTTTGATGGCTTTTTCTACTTCAAATATGGATATGTATTCCTGACTGCATGCCTGGTCAGTGTTTTTAATCACCGTGCTGTCATCACTGCTTGTTTCATTTAGCAATTTTTCAAAGTAATTACTCCATACTTGAAGGATATCTTTTTCTCCTGTTTTCATGTCACCTTTATCATCTCTAACCCCTTTTACAGCATTCTTATTCCATTTCTAAGCTTCTTCAACAAACTCCAGCATATCTTGCCATCTTCTTGATATTTATTTTCTTTGTTCTTAACAAAGTCCTCCCATGACTTTTGTTTAGCTAGTTTTATACAGTGTTTAGCTTTCTTACTTTTGTCTCTGTATTCTCTAAGGGCATAAGCTGACTTATTTGACAGGAACTTTTGATATGCTTTCTTCTTTTCTTTCATTGCCTCTTTAACTTCCTGTGTCCTTCATGGAGTTCTAAATTTTCTATCCTTATAGACAACCTCACTGCATGCCTCTCTGGCTGAATCAATTGGTGTTTTCTTCAGGGCTGGTCACTTAATCTCCAATGCTTGATTCCCATTTTCAAACCCTTTCATTGTTTCTTGAATAATGTTTGTATATTGTAGCCTACAGTTCACATCTGAGAGCTACTCAAGTTTTATTTGCTTTAAAACTTTCTTACATGTTCTTCTTTTCAGTATGAAATTCAATTTTATTTTCCTCAAGACTAAATGGTGATCACTTCTAATTTCAAATCCTCTGTACACTCTAGTACCCTGCACCAGGGAGAAAACACCATTATCAACAATAACATAGTCAATAAGACTTTTCTTATTCCTTGCCTCTTCTCTCCATGTGAATATCTGCACATTGTTATGGTGGAACATTGTGTTAGTAATAACCAGTCCATGCCCGGAGCAGAAATCCAACAGGTATTTTGCCATTATTATTCACTTTACTCTTTTCTTCAAATTTTCTTAAAATATTTTTGGATGTCTGACAGTCATTTCCTACTCTACTATTTAGATCCCCAACAAGGACCAACTTTTCCTTTTTCATTGTGTCAGTTGCTTTCTCTAAAGCCTCAAAAAATTCCTCCACTTCTATCTTAGTGGAACCTTCTGTGGTACCATAGGCACAAATAACTCATTGTCCAGTTTCCCATTCTCATATTTACCCACATCACTCTAATTGAGACTCCTGCCATTCAAGAAGATTAGCCTCATATTCCGTGTTGAATACTATGGCTACTCCTTCTTTTCCTTGATTGTCATTGCCTGAATATAACATTTTGTATTTGTATATGTTGATATGGTACTTATCGAATTCCTCAGCTAGCTCCATTTCTTTGCCATTCAGGCTTATTATGTTGATAGTACTGATCTTGAACTCTGGCAACGTTGAGTTGGGGGTAGGTTTTAGGATTTATTCCTCATTCCATCCTAAATTCCATCCAGTATCTAAACCCTGGTTCTCCCACAGGTGTGCAGTGCTGTACAAAAAAAAAAAAAAAAAAAAAAAAAAAAAAAAGAAGTCAGGTATACTGCAATTTGCTTGCATGCAAAACTCCTTTCTTTATATATTTACATCTTCCTCAAACAGGAATAGAAAGAGCTCCTGTAGCTTCTGCTCAACACTACTCCCGTGACTATTACACCCAGATGGTACAACTGAATTATCATCCTCAGAAACAGCCAACCTTCTTGTTTCCTATTTCTTCTCCCACTCTTGCATAATCATTGTAAATGTCCCCCATTTATTCTAAACACAATATTTAATTATTACTTCCTATATTTTGCCAAAGTTAAATCAACATCTTCATGGATTAATACACTGGTATTAAACACATGTACGCAGGCACACTCCAGTAACAAAGATGGAACAGGAGAGATATCAAACTGCCTCTCATATGTCAAACCCTCAATGACATCACCTATTAGTTTTAGTTTGGTGTTCTTGGCTGTTGGGCTGACTGACTGCCATTGAGGGTTTGACATATGAGAGGCAGTTTGATACAACCATATTATTGATGTTGAAATACTTGAAAGCTATAGCAGATTTGAGGGAAAAAACTCTCAAATTTAAAATTGCTTTAGTGGAGTAAGGTGGCTTTTTTCCAGTGGATCCAATGCTGGGGTGTGGTCTACTAATTCTGATGCTCTGATATACAGATGTTGGCTGCCCTATCTGTCTGTCTGTCTGTCCATGTGTGAACTGTTGCAGCTGCAGGGTACCTGGTATACACTCTGGGTAAATCCAGTAGTTGTAAATGGTCTTTGGGAGAGCAGATCAGGGTTGCTAGATTTTTTGTGCAGTTTATAAGTGGTCACAAGGTTGTGCTTTTTTAAGATCTTGGCCACCTTTTCTGAGATGTCATGAATATAGGGGATGGTGATGGATTTGCTGTAATCTGTTTGAAAAGGGGGGGGGGATATGCATGGTGTTAAAATTCTTTTTATTTGGTGGGAGGTGTAGCCATTGGCCAAAAAGGTGCTTTATGTGGGTGAGTTGTGTGTGGAGTGCAGTGTTATCTGAGCAAATTAATTTTGCCTGGTGGGCTAAGTTTTTATAGTTCCAAATTGTTGGGGGTGGTGATATGTTGTTGATGGATGTATTTCCCTGTGTGTGGGTTTTCTGTAGACTGAAGGTCAGAGATCAATTTGGTTGTCTTGTAACTAGGGTATGAAAGCAGATCGGTGTTATTTTTCTTTTTCTGTTGGCTGTTCAAATGGGATGGGAAAGTGTGTAAAGTGTCCCAGTCCATTTGAACAATCAGTATCCTAGGATCCAATTCACAGAAATGGAAAGTAACAACAATCTACCTTTCCTAGATACCTTAATTACAAGACCAAATGGTTCTCTGACCTTGACAGTCTACAAAAAAACCACACACAGGTAAATACATTCATCAACAGTCGTATAACCTCCCCCCAACAGTTTGGAATTATAAAATCCTTAGTCCACCAGGCAAAATTAATTTGCTCAGATAACATTTTGCTCAACACAGAACTTGCCCACATAAAAAAATACCTTTTTTTTTTTTTTTTTTTTTTGGACTACTTCTCTTACCAGATAAAAAGAATGTTAACACCATGCAGACTCTCCCCCCTCTTCCAAATCCATCACCATCCCCTATATTCATGACATCTCAGAAAAGGTGACCAAGATCTCAAAAAAGCAGACTTGTGACCATTTATGAACCGCACAAAAAAATACTAGCAACTCTTATCTGCTCCCCTAAAGACCAGTTACACCAACAAATATAGTTGTATTAAGCTGCCTTTCATATGGCATACCTTCAACAGCAACCAGTCAGCCCAACAGCCAAGAACACCCAATGAAAGCCAATAAGTGGCATAATTATGGGACTCTAGATTATCCTATATCTCTCCTATTCCATCTTTGTTACTGAACTGTACCTGCATGCATGTGTTTAATACCAGTGTGTTATTCCCTGATGATGCCAATTTAACTTGGCAAAATATAGGAAGCAATAATTAAATATTTTTAGGTGTTATCTAGTTTATGTTGTTAATTTCCTTAAACAACACGGTACTGGTTTGAAAATTTTCACAGGAAAATGATTGTGCTGGAGTATTCAAATTCTGTCTGCTGAACTGGACCTTTTTTTTTACAATTTGACTATTCCACTGTCTTCTTTTTCACTAGTTGTTCAGCTTTTTCATAATATAAACATTTTATATTTATGCAATAAAAAAATTTCAGTTTTGACTGTTACTGGTTTTTTTTATTACAAAATTGTGCACAGAATGTAACTACTTCTACTGATTGCCATTTTTGAAATAAGCAGTGTCTTAAAAATGCTAGCCAATAATCATCTCCACCCCAACAAGAGGCTGTTTTTTTTTAAAGAGTTGTTTAATGTTTTTTAGGAGTTGCAGGTTAGATTTTTTTGGGAATATTTCAAGTGTAAGGCTTTTCCACAGAGGGGGGGGGGTGAAGATGAGATGTAATAAAAGAGGAATATGAGAAGTGGGTTCAGTGTGTTCACATTTGCACGGAAAAAGAGATACTGGGCAGCTATTGTTCTTGGTGTTTAACGGTCCTCACAGCAAGTTGAGGACTGGTTGCTAGTTCAGTGGAGTAGTAATAATTGAATTACATGAGAATTGACAAGTGCTGAAATGTATCAGCAAGATAGAGGTTGGAGTCAGGATATAAGACAGAGATCATTTCTGAGGTAAGTTGCTTTCCTCTGGACAGTATCAATAATTTTTAGGTGTCCTTAGAATAATGCTTAAATATGCGAGCATTATTCTAAGGACAGATGGATTAGATATTTGTTCATAGTTAATAGCTGGGTGGATGTAAATTATCACCTTGAGTATAAGAGAATGCCTAATTTTTTGGATGCTAAGCAAGCTATTGATGTGATGCCTTTATGCCAAGAGAGGCCGGAGGTTAATGTTAGTCCAAGCAGAGAGACCTGATCCAGTCTGGTGATTCGTTTATTACTGAGATAAGGATAGGCCAGCTGAGATCTCTTGAGAGAGAAAAGGCGATGCTGAGTTTTGGTAGCATTGATAACGATCAGATTGCCCTTTCTCCATTGAAGGATAGTATGCAGATCAATTTTTAAGGCACTGGTTGGAGCTTTGCATGGTTAATCAAATGAATAGGATGAATGGAGAGTATCATCATCTGCAAAGCTCTGAGGGATTAGTGGTGATTGAGAGTAGGTCACTTACATACAGAAAACAGAGAATAGGTGAGAGAACAGAGCCTGGCACACCTGCAATAGTGAAGCTCAAATATAGGAAGTTTATATATATTATTCCATTCACCAATTCTTAATTCAGCACTTTCTTTAAATGGAAAACAAATAGAAAGAGTGACAAAATTTAAATATCTTGGATGCTGGTTAAATGAAGATTGCAATCCAGAAATGGAAATAAAAATTAGAATTGAAATGGCAAGAAAAAAAATTTCTCTTGATGAAATCAACACTGTGTAACCGCAGTTTAAATTTAGAGCTTAGAGTATGCATGATTAAATGCTATGTATGGTCTGTACTGCTGTACAATGCAGAAACTTGGATCTTGAAGACAACATCAATAAAAAGACTTGAAGCCTTTGAGATATGGTTATACAGATGAATGTTAAAAATCCCATGGACAGCAAAAACGTCCAATCAGGAAGTACTGGAACAAATGGGGAAATCACGTGAACTTTTAGATACCATAAAAAGAAGGAAAACTGCATATCTTGGTCACCTACTTCATAATGAAAAATATAAGATACTTCAATTGATTATAAAAGGGAAGATAAATGGATGAAGAGGACAAGGAAGACAAATAAAATCTTGGCTGGCAGACAGTGGACTGGCATGAACTCTGAGAGACTGCTCAGAGTGGCTGAGAATCGCTCAAAATTTGCCAAGGTGGTCGCCCACCTCCGATAGGAGATGGCACTCAAAGAAGTAGAAGATACACTAAAGGTCACAAGAACACATTAGTGCCATATGTGATGCCTTTATGCCAAGAGAAGCTGGAGATTAATGTTAGTCCAAGCAGAGAGACCTGATTCTGTCTGGTGATTTGTTTATTACTGAGATAAGTATAGAGAATAATAAGAAGGGAGGAATCTGTTCACATTTTGTTTGAACAACTGAAGATTGTATTCTTTGGAGAAAGCAGAGTGGAGGAGGCTGTTCAGAAGTAGATGGAAAAAGAGGAGGCATTTACCATTACTCACAGAGAATGACCAGAAAGAAAGCCAGCTGCCTAAAGGATACCAGTTTGTGTAGCAGGCCTCAATGCCAGACATGGTCAAAAGCTCTGGATGTGTCGAGAGTGATAACACATTTCTTGGAACATTTGCATGGCATGTGTCCAGTGGTGGATGATGTAGGCTAGGAGGTCAGTCATGGATCTTGAATGATAAACAAGCAGGAAATAAACACAATTTTCAAAAATGTTACCTTACATAAAGAATGTTATGGACAAAATTGCAGTGTTGCTTCATGATTACAACATTAAAGTGGCTTTTTTGCCAACAGTGTAAGAGTCATTACATCCATGAAAACCTTCAAATCTTCCAATTAAAAAAAAAAAAAAAAAAAATAGGAGCATATAAAATTAATTGTGATAGGCTAGACAGGACAGTCTGGAGAGTTACTCATGTCTGAACATGTAAAAGATGTTGAGAAAAAAAGAAAGCACAGATCAGGATTAGCCTTCCACACAGCAAATACAGGCCATGAAGTAGTTTAGCAAGAAACAGAAATGATATATACTGATCATAACTGTTTTATAAGAAAATTTAACGAAGCCTCTGAAATGCTCTGTATTCCCATGTAATGTATGAGGATACAGAGCATTTTTTTAGTTAATGTTTTTTTTTTCTGTAGTCATTTTATACAAGTCTTGTATCCTGGTGATGCAATACAACCTGAATACAAAAAGAATGTCTACACCTGTTTTGTGGACCTGGAGAAGGCATATGACCGGGTTCCTCAAGATAAGCTTTGGCAAGTAGTACAGGAGTATGGAGTGGATGGTCAACTATTAGCTGCCATCAAGTCCCTGTATGAATGCCCAGAGTTTTGTGTCAGGGTAAACAGCACAAAGTCTGAACCTTTCATAGTCTCGGTTGGCCTCCGCCAAGGATAGGATGTGTTCTGTCACCCCTCCTTTTCATAATATTTATGGACTGGATTGATAGGCGCAGCCGAGGCAGTGAGTGTGTTAGAATTGGAAAATGTAGCATTGGACGTCTGCTTTTTGCAGATGATCTAGTTCTGCTTAGCTCTTCCACAGATGACCTCCAGCGGACCCTGGATAGGCTTGTAGCTGTTTGTGCAGACGCCGGAATGAAGATCAGTGTGGCCAAAACTGAAACATTTGTGGTCTCAAGAGAACCATCAAAGTGCACTCTAAATGTAAGTGGAGTCCCAGTGAGGCAGGTGGAGAAGTTTAAATACCTTTGGTCCATATTCACGAATGATGGAAAATGAGACGTAGAGCTAGATACTCGAATTGGCTTAGCAAGCTCAATATTGCGGGAGCTTGGCCGTTCGGTAGTATTGAAGCGGGAGTTAAGCCAGAAGGCAAAGCTGGCTGTCTTCAATACAGTCTATGTCCCCATCCTCACCTATGGTCATGAGAGTTGGGTAATGACTGAAAGAATGCGGACACAAATCCAAGCAGCTGAAATGAGGTTCCTTTGAAGGGTTGCGGGGCTGACAAAAACTCGACAGAGTCAGAAGCTCTGCAATTCGGGAAACCCTCAATACTCAACCGCTGCTTCTCCGTGTTGAGAGATCACAGTTACGTTGGTACGGCCACTTGGTCAGAATGCCACAAGAGAGGCTCCCTCAGCAGGCCCTCTTTGCCAAGCCAGAGGGTGGGAGGCCACGTGGAAGGCCAAGGACTCACTGGATAGATTATATCCAAAACCTTGGGTGGACACGTTTGGGAATCCCACCAGAACACCTGAGCTTGGTGGCAGAGGATCGTGACCATTGGAAGTTCCTCTTGCAGCTGTTGCCCCCACAACCCAATTAGGAAGAGTGGGCCTTGAAGATGTATGTATGTATATAAATGTATACATATATTATTTTGAATTAAGGCACATTTTCATAGGGGGGAAGGGGAGGAAAGGTATACTTATGTGGCAACTGGGGCAAGGTTAATGGGGTGTGGAACTGTTTCGGTCGTATGACCGTCCTAGGAACTTTGTCGGAAATGAGCGTAGGGCTATGTCAGGACACAGTTGCAACTTTTTCCTGACATAGCCCTACGCTCATTTCCAACAAAGTTCCGAGGATGGTCACACGACCGAAACGGTTCCACACCTCATTAACCCTGCCCCAGTTGCCACATAAGTATACCCTTTCTCCCCCCCCCCCACAAAAATGCGCCTTAATTCAAAATAATATATGTATACATTTATATATATATTATTAATATTAACCCGGGTTATCCTAACTTATTTTTGCTGCGTCAACCCCCCCCCCCCCCCCCCGTTTGTAAACAACCTTCAGCGAGATCATGGAAGTGGAAGACATCGTAGAATCAAAAAAGGTATGTACAAAAATTTTTTCACCTCTTTTATTCTACCTTAATTGCCTTCTATACTCACCAATAATGCCCTAAATATATATACCCCTCTTGAGTATTGATAGCCAATGTATTTAAATAAGGGACACTCCTAAACAAAAACAGGCTATAATAGCCTAATTTTTAATGTTTCCAATATTTCATCTCAGTCAGTGAGACATTCAGGGAGTACAAATAGCACTTGTAACACACACGTGCACGATGCACAATAGTTAATGAAACACATGGATGACTCTGAAGTCCTATCTAGATGGTGTACCCTCTGTTGGCATTTGTAGGCAGCCTAGGATATAAAGTGGGACCTCTGACAATTATCGTTTCCCAAATTTTGGGAAGCTTTATGTTTCCATATTTGTTTAAATTAGGTCTCAATTTACATCTTAGGCCACCTACAAATGGCGATAGGACTTCAGTCATCCATGTGTTTCGTTCAGTATTGTGTTGTGTGTGTGTTACAAGTGTTTCTTATACTCTTTGAAGATGTCTTAGTGACCGAGACAAAATATTGGGAGCATTAAAATTAGATTTTAATCCTTTCTTAGTTCTATCAGTAGACCATTAAACTCCAACATGATGTCCTTCCAGCACTTAAGCCTTAACACATGGGATCTAGTTAGCATTTATTATCATTTTTATTATTTCTGATACCTCCAAGGAGTCTGAAGACTCTGCGCAGGAGGACACCTACAACTGTCTCAACCATTACACCGAATCTCTACTACGAATCATTTTCTCTAACTAGGAAAATATTTTTTTTGTAGCAGGAATACTCACTGTTTTTACCAGTGCCTTTTGCTACATCACAGGAAGATAGGGTTGACTTGATAGGGTGAGGCTGTATATTGAGCATGATCTGCCCATTAGAGGCTCAGAAGTGGCACACACAAAAGAAGGAACACTTCCCAAAGTCACACTAAGGAACCCCAAGCAGTAGTGTAGCATACATAGAAATATCTTGTTTCATTTTCATAGGTTTGATTGTTAGCAGACGTCCTAACAGGCAGACGCAATATTTTTGTCAAAAGTATCTTAACTTTTGAAATTAAGAAACTGATCTTAACTCCTAAGATCAGTTTCTTAATTTATAATACAATAATTACAGCTTCAGTTTTATTATGGAAAAATTATAAATTGTCTGATACAATTATGTTCAAAAGAAGTTTTATAAAATAATTAAGTGCAGCTGTGTTATATAGGGTGTTAAGCTTTTTGGTAGTGGTGACGGTGGCGGGGGGTATGTGTGCATGTGTTAGAGATAACTGCCTATTCAAACTTTGGTATTTCAGATTAGTTTTTCACCAGAGAATTAAAAATGTATTTCATTTTAGGGGCATGCATGTATACATTTTTAGTGTAAGACAGTAGTAAAAAGTATAGCTACTTCAAAAACTCCACGTCAATGCATGCTTGCAGAAAATCATTTCTTTTCAAAATGTGCAGTATTTTTTTCTTCATTGGATAGGATCTTTTCAGAACCAAATTTTGTTTACAGTGATCTTAAATTTTTTTTTTCCCTCCAAACAATCACACAAGAAAGATATTTAATTAACCAAATATTTCGGTCTCGAAAGATTCTTGTGTTTACATGCTTATATTATTCAGTCTTTATGTCACAAGTATCCTTAAAACATCAAATTGAAAATAATTATAAAAATGGCATTAATATCGATACTGCTCTAGTTATATTACACACAGAAATTAGCTGATACATAATTTGTTTCATAACTGTTTATTTCCATATGAGATATGCACTACAATAAATACAATACAAAACAGTAAACTAATTTAGAAGAAATAGTAAACTTTTTAAAACTTATGCATGTGCAATTAATTCATAAAATGGTTGTCATGAAAGTAATGGTTCTGTGGAAACAATGATCATTTAAATAGAGTTATGCAAAATTTAAAAAAAAGCAAACAGAGAAAGCTTCTTTTTGTTTTTCCATACAAGATTTATGTGCAGTAAATAATTGCAACCATTTTCTCTACCCATACATACACTATAAACCCCTCCCACCAATCCACAGTGAATTTGATCTGGTTTACTGCAATGCAGACAAATTTAAAGTTTTTGTGACAGCATAGAGAAGCAGTGTAGTCAAAACTTCACCCAACTAGATCTAGATGTCATCTGTAATGCACACACCATAGTAGGTTGACAAAAAATTTATTATGTAAACTCCCATCATTTGACTTCTCCCACTGAGATACGTGAAATAATCACTAAACTTAAGAATAGCAAAGTGCCAGGCCCAAATGGGTTTTTTAGTAAAATCATTAAACACCTACCATATATAAGTAGCCTAATCATGAAGATTAGGCTACTTAGATTAACTTGCAAACTTTGATTGCTTATGTTCAGATAAAGGATTAAACAACATAATTTCTTGTCAAGTATAATTACTTTTGTAACCAAATGAAAAACTTTCTACAATTTAGGTTTCTTCAGCACTATCGTATACTTCACATCCAGATTTTGGTTAACATATGAACATGTCCTGGCCAGTACAGAGGTTAAGGTCAGTGTGAACAAGTCTCGTGGAACATTTCACATGGCCAGGGATTTAGTCAGGACTGTAACAACCTAAATACAAGAAACAAAGTAAATCTTCTTCTTCTTTACCCATAGTCCACAGAGACAATTGAGTGGATATCAAGAAATATTCGTCACAGAAAGAAACCTTCCACTCAGTCCTTGATTGATACTTGCCTTTCAACTCTGTAAGTGAAGCACCTGTCCAGTTTTTATATTGACTATCCAATTTATTCTAGGTGTTTCTTGAGTTTCTGGAATAAGTCCTTCAGGAACTTGAAAATGGAAAACTATTAGATCTGCTGATATGAAGCAAACAACCGATGCCAACAGTCAAAATAACTGATTTTTTGTCTTCAAAGTTTGTGTTATGGTATCTTTAGGAGTCATCTATAATACCTCATTTGAAATGTCAGCAACCTCTTTTCATCTGTTTTAGGAGAATTCAAGTTTTACTTCCATATCCCTCGATGAGTCCAATGACTCCCTGGAGTTGCCCGAAATAATAATAAATAATAGTAATTAACTAGTGTGTCAGTAAGTTTGTTATCTATCCATAGTGATTTTAGTTTTGGAGGGCAGTTGTTGCAATTTTCTTGTTCTAATATCATGTCTTGATCATCCATCTTTATTAAAAATGTTGCCTAGGTATTTAAAAGGATCAATTTCTTTATGAAAAAAAATCAAGTAGGATTTTTTGTCAGTTTCTTCCACAGCACTTACTTCTTGGTTATAAGCATAGATATTTAGTATTTATTATTATCCTAAGACATGAAGTCACTGACTCATTTAAGAGGTCCCTTTTTCCATATGCACAGCTCACCATACCACACCTTAAACACATTCAAGTTCTCAGCAGAACCACACTCTCAAGCAATTGATTGAAATCATTCACAACTCTCCATGCAAAAAACTTTATCCCAACTTTTGCATCATCATCATCTGCAAATACTGTATATCCCCATTCATATCTTTCCCAATATCATTAAGATACAGGTTAAACACCAATGGCCCTAAAATAGCCCCCCCCCCCCCAAGGCATACCACTAGTGACCTTTCCTTTCTGGGATATTGCTCCCCATACACAATTTTGATACCTATCAGACAGCCAATCTCCGATCCAATGTACTAGTCCAGGGGTGGGGAATCCTTGGCACGTGCACCAAATGTAGCCCACCAGTGACTTTTTTCCAGTACGCAACCCAGGGCTCACCTTAAAAAATAATTAAATAAATAAATACAAATCCAACATCTTCATTGAGTTCTATATTTTTACTTAATATAATACAATTTTATTAAGTAGAGTGATATCAAATAAAATGGTAATAAAGAAATAACTATCAACTGTTAGTAGTAATAAGAAAATGAAACAAACATCCTATTTTCAGGCCATCTATCTCCATGCTATACTGATGGAAAAGTTTTGTCCCGTTCAGTTGTTGCATCATTTGCCAGGCAGCCACACGTGGCGTGACTCCTTTGCTATCATTTTATATTTTTTGGTTTCATAAAGAATTTATCGGTTTTCTAAAGTGGTTATATATAGATTTAATTAAATCATAAGTCATTAAAATATGGATTGGAAATATTTCTTGTCAATTAATATGTTTATTTTGTTAGATATAAATGCAAATTATCTTTACAGCGCTATAAATTATTGTTAAAGCAATGTGAAATGTATTATCAATATTCAGGATTATGAAGTGTTATCTGCACGTGATTAGATAGAATGTGTACCCTTCTCTTTCATTTGCATGTGTGTAGGTGAAGGCAAGCTTATAATTGTACTAATTTTTGGTTTGCTTCAATTTGGTAGGTGTATTTTCATGATGAGATTTTCTGTGTCCAAATTATAATTTTTGTCAGCGTCCATACGTTTCTGTCCACATTTTTTCACCCCATGATCCGATTTTCATTAAAGTTGGAAGCTGTATGAAGAAAGCAATTATTTTTTGTATGTACCTTGTGGTTGTTCTTTGGTCATTCAGTTGTAATTTACCTTTTTCATTTTGCCTTTTGCTTTATTCCCTTCTTGACTTTCTTTGTTTCTTCCTCCTTTTTTCTATTCATATTTATGCTATATATATGTAAATATACCATTATCATGTAGTTTTATTTGCTTCCTGCCCTTTACAGATTGTACAGAATGTCACAATCACCAACAAAGAAACACAGACATTCAAATGAAGAGGATATTAGAGAATTTAAAGAATACTGGACTGAAACCTTTCTTTTAGGAATGAAAAATTTGATATGATTAGGAAAGATAATAAAGCATTATGCATTTTATGTTCCGAATCAGTTGTTTGTAGGACTTCTTCTGTTAAGAGACATTTTGAAACAGTTCATAAGAACTTAAGCAATAAAAGTGAGCATGAACAAAGAGAATTAATTTCTCTTAACTGAGCAAGACATAAAACCAGTCCGATACTTTGATGAAATTAAAACTTAGTTCCAACTTAGTTGCTAATAGTTTGAGGTTTCAAAAGTTATTGCCCAACATGGAAAACCACTCAGTAATGGGGATTATATTAAAGAAGCATGACTAGAATGTATTCCTTTCCTTTTTGACAATCTTTTAGGAAAGGAAAAAATTATTCAGCACATTAAAGATTTGTCTGTGAGTAGAAAAACAGTTAAGGATAGGATACTTAAGTTGGAAAGGAATACAGCAGAACAATTAACAAAAAATTTGGCTTCATGTAAATTCTTTTCTATTTGTGTTGATGACAGCACAGACATTACATCATCTGCTACGCTAGCAATCTTTACTCAATTTTGTACGGTTGAACGAAGTATGCAAAGAGATGATTAACAGTGAAACACTACCTGAACGTACCACTGTGGTTGAAATATGTAAAGCAGTTATGAACGAATTATCTATTCGTTCCTTGAAACTTTGAAATATAACCTTGAAACACTACATGAGCATACCACTAGGGTTGAAAGATGTAAAGCAATTACGAACGAATTATCTATTCGGCAAATTGATATTTCAAAAGCGGTATCCATCACATCAGATGTTGCACCCAGCATGATTGGTAAAGAAGCAGCATTTGTAAATCTGTTTGAAAAACATGGGCTTCCAAAGCATCGTACATGAGGAGACTTTATGTGCAAAAGCTGGCCTAAAGGAACTTCAAGAAGTGATGCAAACAGTAACCAAGGTTGTTAATTACATTTCTGCACGTGCTTTGAACAAAAGATCAGAATCTATTGAATGAGGTGAATTTGGTGTACAAAGGAATAATAACGTACAGCAATGTTCATTGGCTTAGTCGAGGTCTTGTTTTGAAACGATTTATTGAATGCTTGGTTAAGATAAATCTCTTTTTGACTAATCAACAAATGTCTTATAAAGAAATGTATGACATCGTGTGGGTTTGTAAACTGATATATTTTGCAATTTTTTGTGAACATTTAAATGACTTAACCTTAAACCAGGACTCTGGTAAGACCCTTGATGACATAAAGGCATTTGAAATGAAAGTAGTTTTTAAGAGGGATGTAGACAGTGACAGATTTTGTTATTTCCCAAACCTAAAGAAATAGATTAATGATCTCCAAAAGGATGACAAAACAAACTGCCAATGTCTTCAAAAGCTATTTTTAAACATCATTGTGTCAACTATTGAGCAGTTCTCTCTGAGATTTGTTAAGTTCACAGAATTAGGTCATTAAGTTTCAAGACATTATAAAACTGGATGACTTAAACTTGCAGATGTTTTTGTGAATAAAAATAGATGATTTTGAAATGGAGTTGATTGATATTCAAATTAGCTCAATTTGGAGGCAGAAATTTGATCTCAGAGATGATTTCGAAAATATTGAAAAGGAGCGATTAGAGATGGGAGTAACAGAGTGAAGTGTGGAAAACGAGGTACTAAGGAATTGGAATACTATTCCAGAAACTTTTGTACGTTTAAAAACCCTTGCAACAGCATTACTGTCCATATTTGCATCTACATATTCTTGTGAATCATTGTTCTCAGATTACCTTTGTTAAGTCTCTTGTAACAGAAGTAGCCTTACAGATGAAACCACTAGTACTACATGCGTATCTCTAAAGGTTACAAAATATAAACCTGTTATAAATTATCTGTCATCAGTGATGCAGCAGTACAAGTCTCATTGATGCTAAATAAATAAAACATCCACTATTTTTCTTTCTGTATTTTTGATTTGACGTATTCTACTAAAGATGGTAAAAATTAAATTCTGTTTAATATATTATGTAAGTAAAATAAAATCTTATTCATCTGTAATTTTTATGTATTACTCATAAAGGATTCGTTTTTTATTTACCTTAAGTTTTACATAAAGCAAACAGAGACAAGGTAGTCAATGAGTAAAATTGATAAATGACTTGGTTATTTCACGCCATAGAGTCCTATTTTGTGCAAGTATGTAAATGTCTTGACAGTTAACGGGTTGTTGGGAGATATGATATGACTAATATATTGATAAAAATGTTGTCTAGTTTTTCCCCACCCTCTTTTGCCAATGGGAGGATCATAAAGGAGGAGCGCCTCTTGATAAGGAGCAATCGGGTGCTTCAGCTGATTTCCAATCCAGTTGTCATCAGTAGTAGAGGAATTTGATTAGTTTCCAAGAGAACTCTATCATTTGAGATTCTATCTCTTCATGTGTATCCAAGAATTTTTCTGAGACATGGTTCCAAATCTGTTAATGAGATTTTGGCTATTTGCTGTGGAGATAGTCCAAGTTTGGGATGCATATAGAAAAATAGCACATGCTGTGGCATTAAAAAGTCTAATTTTGGTTTCCAAACAGACAAGAGAGGATTTCCATATGGGAGTCATAGTACCAAAGCTGGTGCCTTTTGTTTTCGGACTTTTAAATCGTATTCAGTGTCCATAACATAAGAGCCAAGATATTTGAAGGCGTGTACATTTTCGATTTTGTAGTTAAGGTGATATAAGGAACCATCAGCCAAAATGGGTAGAACTTTAGTTTTGGAAAAATTAATTTTTTAATCCCACCATGTTGGCGAGGATAACAAGTTCTCCAGATGCTGTCGAGCTGTGTTGTAATCTGGATAAAGTAAGACGACATCATCTGTGTAGATGAACTCTTGCAACTTGACACATTCTTGATTGAAGTGTAATTCAATGCCATAATGTGAATTGGTTTGCTGAAAAATGTAATCCAATGTGATAATAAAGAGGGGGGGGATGCCCCCTTGCAAGACTCCTGTAGAGATAGGGAACGGAGTCGGTTAACATTCCATTGACTAGGACTTGTGCTTGAAACTCTTTGTAGGGAGCCTGTATTGCCTTAATGATTTTGTCTGGTATGCCATAATGAGTCAGAATTTCAAAGAGTTTGGATCTGTTAATACTGTCAAAAGCTTTGGTAAAGTCGATAAAGGTAAGAACGACAGGTAGCTGTTTGTTCCTGGAGCCTTCTAGTACAGTGGATTTGTTCTATAGTAGTTCTTCTCCTGAGGAATCCCTCTTGGCTTTTCATGAGAAGGGGAGTGATGGATGGTTGAATCCTGTGTAATAACATTCTATCGTAAACTTTTATAAAGTGGTGGAGATGAGGCCAATTCCTCTGTAGTTTGTCATTTTGGCCTGGGAACCTTTCTTTGGGATGGGAAGGATGTATCCTCTGGTCCAATCTACTGGAGCAATTCCAGTGTTTAGTACAATGTTACAGATGTTCAACAGTAATACGTTTAGCATATTGCCTCCATAGATGATGACTTCAGGAGCAATATTCTCAGGTCCTGAAACTTTGTTTGGTTTTAGTTGTCCTATAGCACTTTTTAGTTCACCTAGAGTGAAGTTAGTTGTGTGTATCCCTAGTAAAGATTGGTTAATATGTAAAGCGGTATAGGTGGGAGAGGTATGAACCGTGTGGTCAGCATTTAATAATTAATGAAAATATGCTCTCCATTCCATGAGAAGTTTTGCTGTGGTTTGGAAGGCTTCTCACATTTTCCTTGACCACTCTACTAGCGTTTTTGATTGTGGCTTTTTTACATAGTTGATTGACTTTTTGAAAAACATTTTTTTTGATTTCTTGCATGGTTGGCTCTTTCCAAATCAAGACATGGCGTTTACAAATTATTCATGGTCAGCTTTAAAGTGATTTGTGATAGTTTAATAGGTATGTGTTACGTTTAGAATTGTATTGACAGATATGTTGTTTGATGATCTGATTTCTTGTGTGTTGGAGTTCTGCTGTCAAGGGGGCTGACCCAGTCGATTTTCTGCAGTTTTGGTCTATTGCCCAGCACTTTCTGGGCAGAGTATTGAATAGTTTCATGAAGTATGTTGTAGAGGGAATCGATCTGAGTACATTCCAAATATCGTTGTTCTATTTCCTTTGCTATTTGTTCCTGAAATACACAGGCTATTGATGGATCGGTAAGTTCGTACCAATTATAGGAATGTTTTCCTAATTTGTTCAAATTTGTGGACCATAGAGTTAGTTTTATATGAGCCCTAAGGATTCTGTGATCGGATCAGTTCTACTGTAGGATACACTCAACAGTTCTTAATAGAACGGATCCACTTTCCTCTTACTAATATGTTATCTATCTGTACTATGGTTCCTGCTGGGTGTTGCCAGGTCCAGACTCTTCCTTCCCTGTGAAGAAATCTTGATTGAATAGTGATGAGTTCGTGAGCATTGCAAAATTCCAGTAAAGGTTGTCCATTGCTGTTGGTTGTGTCATGTAAAAGATGTTTACCACAGGCTCTAGATGATGCACTCGAGTTCTTTCCCACCCTTATTGAAGTCTCTACCCACAAACACAGTCATGTAGCGAAACTGCATGCATACCTTGTTCTAAACTGGTATAGTAGTCAGTCTTTTGGTCTAATGAGGTGTCCTCAGTAGGGGCATAAGTAGCAATCGTGGTGGCTCTTGGGTTTGTTCGTAAAGTGAGTTTTATTATTCGGCTGCTTAATTTGGTGGTTGAAGCTATGTTTTGGTAAAGTTTATTAGTGATGAGGAAGCGTATGCCTCCTGTTCCATTTGGCTCTGCTGAGCTGTAAATGAATTTCCTATTAGGATGGGTTGCTATTACATTCCAATCTTCTTCTTCTTCTGTCTGCTATCGATGTTCTTTAATGCATATGAGATCAATTTGAGCTTCTTGGGCTCCCAGTGAAAGTTCATTTAGTTTTCGACATTTAAGGAGTGTTCTTACGTTGTATGTAAGAACAATAATCAATCTTACAATTTTATTTGATTTTACCACTCTAGTGTGATTTTTGATTATTTGAAAAGGTTCTCCCAATACTTAAAATACACCAAATAATATGGTCCCCAAAATTTCGTTTGGAAAATTTTGCATCAAAGATTTGGTGATTTTGGCAAACACACTTAATAATGTTGCCCACCCCTGCACTAGTCTAATATCCAACTCCATCTGTTCTGGTTTGGCTATCAACTTATCATGCAGTAATCTATCAAAAGCCTTTGCAAAATCTAAGCATCCTACTGTGTATCCATCTCTTTTGTCAAATGAAGCAGTCAACTTATTGTAATAATTAAGTTGATTACTAAAACACAACCTTTCTTTAGCAAATCCGTACTGTCCATCGAAGATAATACCATTGTTGTCAATCCAATTCTGAATACTGAATCTCACCAGTCTTTCCAACACTTTAAACACAACACCTGACACACAGATCGGCCTATAATTTGATGCTTGACTTCTGCCACCTCTGTTATGACTATTACAACTTATTGTAATAATTAAGTTGATTACTAAAACACAACCTTTCTTTAGCAAATCCGTACTATCCATCGAAGATAATACCATTGTTGTCAACCCAATTCTGAATACTGAATCTCACCAGTCTTTCCAACACTTTAAACACAACACCTGACACACAGATCAGCCTATAATTTGATGCTTGACTTCTGCCACCTCCGTTATGAAGTGATACAGTCTTGCTTTCCTTCCACTCTTTTGGAACTTAACCTAATATAAGACTCATATTAAACAAATATGTCGAAGCACATGTCAACTCCCTGGCATTCCTTCAAATTACTCCGCAATATATCATCAAGTTTGCTTAATTCCTCATATACCTCTTCCTCGCTCAGAGTCACCTTCCTTCTCATCCACTGCTCTCAGTCTCCATGATGTCAAATTCACAAGGATGAAAGGCCTTTACGAACAGCTCATTAAATATCTCAACTATATCTTTGCAGCAGTTGTCCTTATACCATTTTCTCCAATCAATGTGATCCTACTGTTAGATCCTGAATGGACGAATTTCAAGAAATAATTCATTCAGAATCTAACATAAGAATTTGGCTAACTCAGATAATACCTGGTTAACAGCACACAGTTCCGAATTTATGTTGTATAGGAAGTTGTGTAATAATATGTAAATCGCACTAGAAAAATCTTGTAGTTGAAAACTAAACTGAAGGATTATCGGATTAAGGAATTTGTAATAAGGAAATAGTAGTATAATCTTGTCCCATTAAGCTGTCCTAAACTTAATAAGTCGCCAAAGAAGTTAAGAGTACGAGTGCAAAGGTTGAGTTACATACGCACGTATCGGCCATAATGCCGCAAGCTACAACGTACGAGGAAGATGACGCAAATGAGATTCCCTAGAATATAGCACCTAACGGCAGCTAGGACTTTGAGGATCATCTTGAGGGCATGAAAACTAAGGGTTGTGTGGAAAAGAAGGGACAAAATATAAGGCAATGCGCGCGATAATGCGAGGCTTTTTTCTGGTTGTTCCTGACTTCACCTCAAGGATTCCTGACTAGCAGACAGAGTAGGAACGAGCAAGAGGGTCCCACAATGCCGGATAGTGGACAGGCATTCTGAGTAAGCTGAACAAGATTCCATGACGAGCAGCACTCGAATCATCGGCCTAATGCATAAATTGTGCCAGTCGCCGGATATCCCACTCAAGTAGGAGCAGAGACAACACTGTATCGAGGCAGTGAGAAGTTTGAGTCCGGAAGAATGTAAAACTGATGCCGTAGTTATAAGCCTATTGCAGAAGCAACTGATCGAAAGAGGACCCGAATAACACATGGCCGTTAACAGACCTTCGGAAAAAAGATTGGGTAATGTAAAGACCTTTACTATGTGTTTGAATGAGACAGAATTTAATGTTAGATCATATTAAGTGGACAATTCATAGTGGACTATAATAAGGATTTGTACTTTGGGATAGAGTAATTCTGCTGAACAAAGGAATGTCAGGAGTGAAATTTTAGCTGCATGTGACTGAGTAGTCACTACCAGAATAGTAACAGGTTGCGAAATGTTTTTAAATGTAGCATGCAATAAGAGTTTGATTTAGAATAACATAGTTAGCTAGTTTCAATGTTTTATAGTCTGTGTGTGATTAGCAATTTGATCTGTGAGTGTTTTGTTAAATTAGCATTGAGTAATTTAACTTAGCAAGAGATTTTGAAAAGCTTAGTATCCTATTCCAATTATAGTTGTAAAGTGTAATTTGTTCCAATAAACATGTTTTGTTGTATATGCCTGACTCATGCCAGATTTCGAGAATTCAAATTACCACTTGCAAAAATATAGAACCATAGTGGGAGAGAACTTAATGAAAATGTTTGAGTAATAGATTATTGGCCACGATTGCAATTAGTACCAGTATCTATTTAGCGTATATTAGAATGAATGCCAATTAACCTAGGAATAATCCCTGAATTTTGAATAAGCTCATATTATAGGACTCTGGCTGGCACAGCGATAAAAAATAAATTTGCCAGTGTCCGAAAAGGAATCATTCCTAGGTAGAGTCATGTTAGGCACACCTTAAGGAAGTATATTAGTATATTATATCAGTGAAGAAAGTAAGGAAGAAAAAATTAAATAAAAATAAATTAAGATATAACACTACCATAATCGTTCTTATTTTTGCTGGCTACATATCAAAAGAACTCCCTAGGTTTTCTTTTTTTTTTTTAAGCTTCATTAGCTAGCTAATGAAGCTAATTCAAAAGCTAATTGGGTAGCTTTTGCTACCCTTGCCACATATCCTTATGGTTATGTCGAAAGCACATATGTATAATGCTATGCATTATGGGATACTAAGGCAACAGATATGAAGCCATTAACTTCTATATACGAGTTGCTCTAGTCCTGATTACATTTCAGGTGTAAACTTTATTTGCTTACACTTGGAGAAAGGATTAAATCAAGTATATAATTTCTTGGTATCTTTAATTCATAGTACAGGTATCCCTCGATAAACACGGTTAATTAATCCCTCGATGTTAACGCATATCAAAATTGCGTTAATGAAATCTAATAATCAGTGGTAAAAAGTACAATTCATCCCTGATCGATTACTATACTAATAGTTCATTTTATATGGTACTCTTTTAGGAAAGATAAAAAACGAATGCAAAGTAAATGTTTAATAAATACTTGTACCTATATTAGTTACTGCAATTTTTTTTAATCAAAAGAAGTTATAAAGAGTCGTTTGAACAGTTTAGTTTTTTTTCTTATCGGCATAAATTCTACAATAACAAGCAAAATGACTCTCCAGACCTCAGCGAACAAGCATTCTTCGATTAACATCTGGATCCATATGCATTACTTGCTGCTTAAGCGATTCTAAACTGCGAAATATTCTATCCAGTTCTTTGGCTGTTATTTCTTTTGGAACCTCATCTTCATATTCCATTTGTTCGTTGTCTTCATATGTGTGTTATTCAATTTCAAGAAGATAGTTGTCACTGAAATCTTTTGAATTTGAATCCAATAATTCTTTAACATCTTCTGCATCAACGCCATCAAAACTGAGGTTTTCACCAATTGCAACGATTTCTTTGACCACGTTGTTCACAGGATTAGCGCATTCTGGCAGAAGGTTTTTCCAAACAGCTTTCATGCAACTAGAAGACACTTGCTCCCACGAGTCACGAATGTTCTCAATTGCGTTTTTAATGTTAAATTTTTTCCAAAATTCGTGGAGCGTAATCGCATTTTCTCCCGTTGTTGTTTCTACTGCCTTTGGGAATGTCTTTTTAAGAAAATGGGCTTTGAAAGTTGCAATGACGCCTATGTCCATGGATTGTAGCAATGATGTCGTATTTAGTGGGAAAAATAAAACTTTCGCATTCTTACACAGATCATTAAGAGAATTTGGATGACCAGGTGTGTTGTCTAAAAGCAAAAGAGCTTTGAAAGCTAAGTTATTTCTCTTGCATTAAGTTTCAATTGCCAGGCAAAAATAAGACAAACTAATCTTCAAATAGACTTTGTTTAACCCAAGCCTTCTGATTTGCCTGCCAAATTACAGGTAAAGAGTTCTTGTTACATCCTTTTAAAGCCCTTGGGTTCTGAGTTCGATAGACAAGCAGCGGCTTCAATTTAAAATCTCCATTAGCATTCCCTCCAAGCATAACAGTTATGTGATCTTTTGATACTTTATAGCCAGGCTGCGCTGCTTCTTTTTTGATATAAAAGTTCTAGATGGCATTTTTTCCCAATAGAATCCAGTTTCATCTACATTGAAAATTTGGCGGTAATCGTAATAATTTTCTTTGATAATTTTCTGCAGCGCAGCAGGAAATGTGGATGCAGCATCTTCATCGACTCTTGCAGCTTCACCTATTATTTTCACATTCTTTAGTCCAGCTCTAGATTTAAAATTTTCAAGCCAGCCTTTGCTAGCTGCGAATTTTGAATTGTCTTCTTTCTATTTAGTCTCTTTAAGTCTTGAAAACAGGCTTAGCGCTTTGGCCGTGATATTATAAGCATTAATTGGAATTTTCTTTGGATTGCAGTCTTCCAGCCAAATAATCAACAGATTTCCATTTCAACCATTATAGCACTCCGGTTATGTGTGCATTGCATACTTGCAGATGTTGATGCCACTTTACCTTGCTCGCAATGCTCATCAGCTTTGAATAAAATAGTCCGTATTGTAGACTCATTAAAACCAAATTCACATCCGATCTTATCTTTACTTTCATCACATTTAAATCTTTTAATTATATCAAGTTTTGTATCTACGGTAATTAACCTTACTCTTCTTTTTTTCACTTAATGACCCAGTTGTGGAATTGCTCTTATTCTTTGACATGATCAATGGGCTGTAAAATTTACGAAGAACGTGATTTGTAAATACGTACAACAGAACAACTGGAGCTTGTAATGCACCCACTCTTAATGCTAGCAGCGAAGTAACTGGCTGGCACTCAGCCTCGTGGCATGATTTTCTCGGGATTTTCCCAACCTCGTGGCGTGATTTTCGTGATTTTTACCCGTTGTTGTTTTAGCTGTCTTTGAGAATGTCTTTTTAAGAAAATAGGCTTTGAAAGTTGCAATGACTCCCATGTCCATAGGTTGTAACAATGATGTTATTTGGTGGGAAAAATAAAACTTTCACTTTCTCAAACAGATCATTACGAGAATTTGGATCACCACGAGGCTAGCAGCCTTGTGGTGTGAGCATGATTTTGCATGGTAAATTTAAAGACGCGTTAATCAAAACTCTTGCCGTGTATATCAAGGGATTTCCGCAATTAATTTCGCCACGATAATCAAATTCGCGTTAAGCAAGGGATATTTGTGTAACCAAGTGGAAACACTTCCAACTATCTCTACTCCAGAGATAGTTGGAAATTTAACCTTAGTATCACCTCTAGGTCTGGATCCTCCCACTGATGAGACTTCAGTAAAGGCCAAAATACATAATAAAGGTTATACATACCTGTAAGGATATGTGCTTGGCATTATGGGATACTAAGGCAAGTGATGTAAAGTCATTAGCTTCTATATAAGAGTTGCCCTTGTCCTGATTATATTTCAGGCACAAACTTTGTTTGCTTACACTTGGATAAAGGATTAAACCAAGTGTGTAATTTCTTGGTATCTTTAATTTACTGTCTCTACTGTTGTTCATATTCTACATGGATCATATTATGAAGGAAGTGGCATTAAACCTAATATTAAAATTGGAGATTTTCAACTTGGTGTTTTATTTTATGTCCATGATGTTTATTCTCCTACATAAATCCTGTACAAGTCTTCAGAATTTCTAAACTAAATTGATGAATTAACTGCTATAACATATTTGGCATTGAATATCAGTACCAAAAGGATAAATAACAATAAAAATAGGCAGAAATATGGAGAACAACTTCTGGTGAATCTAAAGAAAGCCTAGTAAAATATTTTAGCTATTTAGGTACAATTTTTAGTGAGATGACAAATTAAATGTGGAAATAGACAGTAGAGTAAGCAAAGATATAGTGGAGAGCCAGTTGAATAAATTTTTATGGAGTAAGGGAGAAATTATCCATTAAGCTAAACCAGCAGTATACAAGATCGTGTTTTAACCACTGTTAGCTTATGTAATTGGATTAGAAATAAAACCATTGATTGAAGATTAGAAAACACTGATGTGAGAGTTTTTGAAATATTAGGGTTGGGAGCAGAATGTTTTTGATGTTGAGCCCATACACGAGAGATTAGGTCAGTACATTATCAACCATAGTACATTAGTACCATTTATGGATAGTGGGTTGGGAAAGGAGGAACTTGTTTACATTTGATTTGAAAGATTGTATATTGTATTCCTTGGGAAACACAACTGGGGGAAGACTGTTCCACAATATAGCAGTTGCAGAGATGAAGAAAGAGGAAAAGAAACTTGTTCTGTTTTTTTTCAAGGTGCACTGTGAAGGGATGAGCAGCAGCTGCCCATGTTCCAACGAGCTTAGTACTAAGTGGGAGAATTATTGATGTTATTTCAGATGAGCATTTCCCATGGAAATATTTGTAGAATATGCATATTGCAGAAACCAAACGTCTGTGCAAAAGTGTGGCGGGGGGGAGTTGGTAAGCGATGGATCATTAATGTCTAATTGCTCTCCTCTGTATTGTGTCACGCATCTTGAAGGATCTTTTAGGGGCCCCTACCCCATATGTGAGAATATTCAATAGCTGGGTGGATTTATGATTTGTATAATGTTAACAGCTGTACAGGGGTGAAGTCTTGAGCGAAAGAGAAATTCTAGTTTTTTGGAAACTGAAGATGCAATGGTTGTGACATGTTTATGCTAGGAGAGGCCTGATGTCAGGGTAATTCCAGGAAGAGAAATCTCAAATTGTCTGGAAATTTGGGTATCGTCAAAAAGAATACAGGAAAAAATGGTTTGTTTTTATGTGAAATAGGACAGAACTGGGTTTTATTTGCATTGAAATTGATGAGGTTATCTGAATCCCATCGGAGGATGGCTCAGAGATCAGAATTGAGGGCGGTGGTGGTTGATGTTCTGTAGGTTGAGGTGAATTGTGTAGAGTAAGGTTTATCAAATGAAAGGGAGGAGTGACTGCAATGTGCTAGCGTCTGCAAAACTGTGTATTAGGTTGGAGGTCCTGAAGTAGGTCATTGATATATAGCAGGAAGAGGGTTGGTGAGAGCACAGAACCTCGTGGAATCAATTTCGACCTTCTAAATCACTTCTGACTGCATCATCTCACCTATAATGTTCCTTGATCTTCTGGATTCTTTCTTCTATTTTTGCTTATACTTGCTTCTTAATCTTTGATCTCCCGTCCTCCGTGAGTCACTATATCACATAGATTCTTTTCTTACACATTCTTCAATATTAATTGCATGTGTTTGCTGGCTGATAAACAAGCCATGCCGTATGAGACTGGTTATAGTATCTTATTTCACCTTATTGTTCAACTTACAAGAGTGGTCTGAAAAGTTCTTTCTTGGCCTCGACCATAGATAGCAACACTGTCGGCAAGATTTTTTCTTTTCTATGTTGGTACATCTGTCATAAGCATCCATGTGAAATTGCAAGTCATTCTATCAAGTAGTTTGTTTTATACAGCTGTCTGAAGCAAAAGTGTTGTCTATATCCCTTGAAACAAGTATCATGCAGTTATAAAATTCTTTGTTAAAGAACATTTATTTTGAAGTTCAGTAAAGTTGTTGGGCACTTCTCATGCATTTTCGACAATTAAGAAATGGGCTGCCGAGTTTAAACGAAACCGCAACACCTTGAAGATGATCCATGTGAAGGACGTCTAAAAAGTGTAACATCACCAGAAATCATTGATCAAGTGCACGATATGGTATTGAATGACCGCCAAGTCGATGTGCGTGAAATTGCTGAGACTATAGGCATTTCAAAAGAATGTGTAAGATATATTTTGCATGAAGAATTGCAAATGAAAAAGCTTTGCATAAGATGGGTGCCACGCTTGCTCACATTAGATCAAAAATGCACTTGCATGAAAATATTTGAACAGTGCTTGGAGCATTTTAACAAGAATAAAACTGATTTTGTGCATAGATTTATTACTATGGATGAGACTTGGATTCACCATTACACCAAAATCCAGACACCAGTCAAAACAGTAGACAGAAGCCAGTTGTTCAGCACCAAAGAAGACAAATTCGGTTCCATCAGAAGAAAAGGTCATGGCATCGGTGTTTTGGGATTCCAAAGGCATTTTGTTTATTAATTATTTTGAAAAGGGTAAAACAATAACCGGGAAATATTATGCCAATCTTTTAACCAGACTAGACGAAAAAATTCGTGAGAAAAGACCTGGTTTGCAGAAGAATAAAATCATCTTTCATCGCACCTGCCTACAAAGCTGTTTTTGGCAATGGAAAAATTAAGGGATCTGCACTATGAATTGTTGGAACATCCTCCCTGTTCCCCAGATTTGGCTCGCTCTGACTTCTATCTCTTCCCAAAACTAAAACTCTTCCTTGCTGGTCAGTGTTTTTCTTCGAGTCAAGAAGCGCAATTGCAGCTGTAGAGGGGTATTTTGCAAATCTTGCTGAGAACCACTACAGAGATGGGATAATGGTGCTGGAGTATTGCTGGAATAAATGAATTAGTCTTAATGGAGATTATGTTGAATAATAAAAATAATTTTGAAATTATAAATTTGTTTTTTCATTGTTAAGGCCAGGTAATTTTCAGACCACCCTCATATGTGTTTGTCACTTGTGAGAAGTTTAACTAGATAGCCAAATACTTGTAGATAATACCAAGTTGAGAAAGGATCTTTGAGGAGTGGTGCTGATGTCATAAGCCCACCAAGAGTTGAACAGTTGGCAGTGTGGGCAAGTGAGCAGGAATAAAAATCCTGTGTATCTCAGTAGAAGTAGCATGTGTGTGTGTCGATGGCGCCAGGCCACCTGAAAAAAAGGGCATTATAATTTTGCCCCTGACTAGAGGAACCTTTTCTAAGCTCTTTGGATCTCCCACAATGAGTCTCCAGACCCCATGGCAATAGCATATAATAATAATAAATCTGTCTTCAGCTGTGAATAGCCCTTAAAAATGGTTTTCAGAGTTCTAGACAGAATTCAAACAATGTATTTCTCACTGAAGAACAAATGCTGCAATCTTGTGGAAGTTTATATAAATCCCTCATTTATACCTGACAGGTGGTAAGTATTTTCAGTAGAACATATTTTTTGTGATGAACAGTTGTTTTCAAAGGCAGTTGTCAAGAGCAAATGAAGATACCAAATAGGCGATTAAGGGTAGAGTTGGCTCCTGTTTATGTATTATGGACCATTGACAATTCATTCCCTGATTTTTTGTCTGAATATTTCAAGAAAATACAGTGTGAAGTGGAGGATTTTCTGAATTTCCTTATTAGAAAAATAAATAAATCTCTCCTTGTGGGCGATTTTTTTTTAGATTAGTTGGGTGGGGAGGGATTGGTCTGTGGAGTGGTTTTTCTTAACCTGAATGAACGATTACAGTACTAAGGCTCTTTTGTCTAATCATGGTTTAAAGTTGTGCATATTTAATCAGAAAATTTGACAAATTTGAAGTTTTCTACTCGCAGATCACAACTATTAGATTGACATCACAAATATTGAGTTCAAGCAAAAACAGCATTAGGTGACATTTTTACTCATATCACTTCACTTTCAATGACCTGGGGAATTTTCTAATCCTTGGAAAGACTAGAAACTTTGAATATTATTTCTCCTCTGATGGACCACAGATGGATATTTAATTAACCTAATTTTACAACATATTTTTTAAAAAGTTCTTTGTTCCACCTAAACCTGCTTAGTCATTTTACACTTTATTACTGAGTGCAACATTGACTCAAACAGTGTGTCATCGAAAGGAGAAAGAATATTCAGATATACTTAGGAATATTGTTAAAAAAATGTCCAGAAAATATTGGGAAAATAAAACAGTGAGACCATTGTTAAAAATCATGTAAAACATATTTCTTGTAAACCAAAATAATGAGATAAATCCACTATCGAGTTTCATCTCCATTCAGGAGCTGACTGTTATGGATCTCCATCTAGGCTTTTTTAATCGTCACATAGCTTAGTCTGAAACACTCCATGTTTTTGAATCATGCACGTTATCTTCATTTTTGTCCCCCCCCCCCAATAAATCTTATTGGAGACTTAATATATGTCTCACATTATGGCTATATTTCTTTTCTATATGCATTACACCAATTATGTGTCAGTCATCTCCAAAACTTCATTCTTCTTTTGGACCCACAAGATCTTCAGTACTCATCAGTATGCCCACATCTCATGGGTATACTGATGAGTACATTGATCCTTCTAATATTAACTTGTTCATTGTCCATGTTTCTTGCTCCATATAGCTGAGTTCTTCTTCTTATTATAAATGGAAACCCAGTAAATGGAGTTCTTTTCATACAGTATTAGTGCTCACCATGGTGTTACTGGCACTCTAGAACTCATCACGGATGGTCTGTGCTGACTGTAGCTGGTTTTGGCGTGCCACCTGTTTTAACACCCTCTTGTCCCAGTTAGTCATTTTCGGCGGCCGCTTTGGGTGTTTTCCTGCACTAGTGATGCCAGAACATCTCCATTGTTGATCACATTGCCAGCCATTGATTTTGGATGCTCTATTTGAGCAAAAATGGTAAGCATGGATATGCTGCCAATGTGACAGCCCACGATGACACCTCTCTCGAAGACACTGAATTCACGTCGTGTTGTACCTATATTCAACTGCTATGATGACATACTGCTTCTTACTATCTCTATACTCGATTTTATATTATTAACAAACCTGGAATGTTCCATAACTTCAGATAACAGGTGTCTGGACAATTATTGGTAGATAGTGTATATAGTTCATTCTAGAGTCTTCTCCATAAGTCCTGGTGACTATTATCTGGTAATTCTTTTCTTCTGAAGCATGGAGGAATAATGTGGGAAAGAACAGGTAACCATGGGAAAGGAGTTCTCATTGTTATGTTATGAACCACAGATGGTTCTCATTGTTATGTTAAGCTGTTTGTCCTTGAGTCTGGTGACTTTGGCTCCAAACTGGTGAACAATACTCTGCAACAGGAAAGACTAAAACCAGCGCTGCTGTTCTAAGAGTCGAGGCATTACAACCCCAAGTTGTAATGTGCCTATCAGCTAGTTTATGATGTTGTTCCTGGCAGATATTTTTAATTTAGTTTTTTCCAAATGTTTTCGGTAAGTTAGACTTGTCACACCAAGGTAACATGGATTTGTTGCAGAAGTTTATTTTTAGTTTTTCTATGAGCCTCACGGTTATTTAGGTGGAAAGTAGAAACTGTAATCATGCTGCGCCATTGTAATCATATGTTATTTTTGGCCTATTTATATACTTGATATTTCATTATTCTAATTTAGCTGTGCGCGCTTTCTCTCTCTGAATCTTTCTTGCTTATATTATTACTACTATGTTTATCTACCTTTCGCACTACGAGTCTTATGCCTATGATACTAGAAAATTTATTTAACTGAGTAACTGCACCATTAATATCATTAACTAGCATAAAACTCAATAATATGGCCGGTAGATTTCTCTCTCTCTTTCTCTAACACAAATTCCTTCAATAAAACTTTACGCTTCAGCTATCTCACTTAGTTTCCCGCTCACAAGTACGATTTATTTATAAACAGTGCAGTTGTAAATAAACAATCAGGCAGCACTCTTTTAACAAAAAAACAAAACATTTTATTTACATTACTATGAAATATACACGAATTTAAACATTAGGGAGATTGCTTTCTCTCTCCATCTATAAAAATTCTTTAGCATAAATTAGAACCTTTTTACTTCAACATTAATTAATCTCTTTAACTCAAAAACTTAGTTACTCTCTGCTTACAATTTTCACTTATAATCCTAGTTTACTTGCAAAGAGGTTAGCTACCTCTCTCTGTTAGGTTACTTTTACAAGCTTTATATCAACTTCAAATATGTCAATAGATTCTCTTAATGACACTTTTTGTTACTGTTAATCTAAATCTTAAGTATCCAACTAAAACACATTATAAGAGGAATTGTGCAAAGGTATATAACTTACAAAGGCTCTGTATCGCACATTCAGTCAAGTCTTTCACTAAAAGTTCTATGGCAATACTTTCAATTCAGATCTCGAGCTTCCTCGAGAAATTTGGCTTCAGTAGTATCATCTCATCGGAAAAATTGCAGACTGTAAACAGCGACCTGTGGTACTCATAAACTCCGGCAAAATGTTGTTCTCCCACGGCGAAAAGAAAAACTTCCAAGCAAAGCTGCTTAGGGTAATTTGCCTCGCCTTTTCTCCTCTGTTTGGGCTCGCCGAAAATGCCTGGATGACTGCCGCTTTTGTCTGCTGTCTCGAAATAGCTCAAATTGCCACTTCCACTAACTCGAACTGCCGCCAACTGTCTCACCAGGATCCCTCTCTCTGGACTGGAAACTTTTCTCCAGCGATTGGAACTTCTCCTTTCAGCAATTTGAAGCCCTGTCTGCGGCCTAGAAGCTCTGTCTGTGCAACTGCTGGAAGCGGGAAGCTCTCTGGCGTCGTCTGGAACCTGGCTGCTCTTTTCTCTAGCGACTTTTGGATCTGGGAAGCTCCCTCTCTGGTGACGTCTGGAACCAGGCAGCCTCCCTATGCTTGGCTCTGTCCCTTTTTATTATGTCTTCTCTGAGACCTCGCACGAAGTTTGTAACCCCCGAAGAATTCGGCATGTGTGTGTAGAGGCTTAAGTGCTGTGAGGACATCATGTTGGAGGCTTAATGGATTTTTAACAACACTCACAAAAAATTAAAATAGAATTTAATACTTCCTATATTTCGTCCTAGTCACTAGGACATCTACGGAGATTACAAAAACAATTAATGTAACATATACACAAATAACAAACAATACTAAGCCCAACCACGTGGGTGACACTAAAGTCCTATCTAGGTAGAGCGCCCTCTAAGGGCAGTAGTAGGTGGCCTGGAATGTAAGGTGGGAACTCTGGTGATGAGTGTTTCCCAAATCTTCGGAAGCTTAATGCAACCGTATTTATTGAGATTTGGTTGGTTTTTGAGAGCTGCCGCTGCTTCTAAGAAAAGTCTCTCTTTCTTGAATTTGCTGTGGTGGAGCATGGTGGTTTTCTTCCATGATACCCTGTGGGTGGTGTCCAAAACATGGTCAGCCAAGCCTGAATGGCCATAGTTGTGTTTGAAGATGTAAGACTTGTGTTCCTCTAGACCTCTCTGCCTGGAGTTTACAAAGTACCCTGTTCCTGTAAGCTGGCGTACTTTGGACAGACAGGCAGATCAGCATCCATCCGTCTAGAGGAACACAAGTCTTGCATCTTCAAACACAACTATGGCCATTCAGGCTTGGCTGACCATGTTTTGGACACCACCCACAGAGTATCATGGAAGAAAACCACCATGCTCCACCACAGCAAATTCAAGAAAGAGAGACTTTTCTTAGAAGCAGCAGCAGCTCTCAAAAACCAACCAATCTCAATAAATACGGTTGCATTAAGCTTCCGAAGATTTGGGAAACACTCATCACCAGAGTTCCCACCTTACATTCCAGGCCACCTACTACTGCCTTTAGAGGGCGCTCTACCTAGATAGGACTTTAGTGTCACCCACGTGGTTGGACTTAGTATTGTTTGTTATTTGTGTATATGTTACATTAATTGTTTTTGTAATCCCCGTAGATGTCCTAGTGACTAGGACGAAATATAGGAAGTATTAAATTCTATTTTAATTCTTTCTGGGTGTTGTAAAAAATCCATTAAGCCTCCAACATGATGAATTCGGCATGATTTTTTCATCTTAAGGTTCAAGTTCGGTCAGCTCTTTGTTCTCTTCCGAGCTTTCTGTTGATTGTAATTTGCCGGCCATCGGAAAGTTGTTTGAACCTTTCTGACTGACTTTGGAGGAATTTACGTGCAAAGCTTGTAAGACTTTCTCATACACACAAAGTTTATAAACAACCTTTCTTATGCCACCATATAGATCTATTACATACAGCTCCGGCAGCAAAACATTGCCTTGTTTTTTAACACTCTGAAATATTCTTATTAAAGGAGTGTATCCAGTCAACTTCCAAAGGGCTATTTACAAAAACATCTAGTACAAAATATACAGAGACAAACAAGGTTTAATTTTACATCGTTCTTATGGGACTTGACCTAAGTAAAAAATCGATGTAATGTGCTTTGGAATATTTAAGCTACAATCGAGTTTTTACAAAACAACAGTTTTGCTGGGATTAAGAGATAGTCCCTAGCATTCAAAATAATTTTGTTCATAATTCTGTAATAGAGCTCAGATCTTTGCTCAGTGTTTCCTCAAGGCCTTGGAGGGTACTGTCTTGGCTGGTGATAGCTATGGCATCAGCATAGATAAACTTTAGACTAGATGTTGGAGGGGTATCACTTGTGTACAGGTTGAATAATGCTGGAGCAAGGATGGATCCTGTGGGATAAAAGTTCTCCTCTTTTGTAAATTCAGATGAAGCTTTATTTTCCTATTGGAGAGCCTTTGTTTTAGTAATTTTAGTGTTTTTTGGCAGATGATTATTTTAGCTGCTTTATATGGTAAACCTTTCTTCTATACAGTGTCATAAGCTAATGTTAGATCTATCAAGGCAGTACCTGTTTTAAAACCCTTTTGGTATCCAGCTTCTATGTGGGTTGTGAGAACTAAGACCTGGTCACCGCAGCTTTTACCAGGCTTAAACCCAGTCTGTTCACTGGGTAAGATGGCCTCTGTTTTTGAAGAAATTCTAGAGAGGATAATACGTTGAAAAGGTTTATAAGGAGTGCAGAGTAATGTTATAAGGAAGTAGTTATTAGAGCCATCATTGACATTGGGTTTGACAGAGCTCTTATCTTTGATTCAAGCCAAAGTTTTGGGAGCCATTCATCATTTATTATTGTGGAGAAGAAATTAGATAACTAGGATTTTGCTCTTGGGCCAAGGTGAGTAAGAAAGTCTGGAAGGATGCCATCATAGCCAGGAGCTTTACCTGTTTTAGTTAGTTTGAGTGCTGCATCAATTTCATCTCTAGTTACTGGATTGGAGTTTGTTGTAGATGTAGGCCATGATAAGAAAACTTTTATCAAGACAATGGATCTCATTTTTTAGTGTCTGTGAGAATTTTGGGTTTAGCTTTTTGTGCTAAGATTTTGGCGATACCGCAGAGTTTACATTTCCTTTTTTTACTCCTGTTTGTAGTGTCAGCTCCAAAATGCTTCCCAATTGGCACAGCAGTGACCAAATCTTGAAACTTCATTTGGTAAAGTTGAGTTTGTTAGCGAACTCTTCTATCATAACCAATGACCTAAAGAGGGAAGAAGCAGTGTCTGGTTGGTTCTGTTGTTCATACTCTGCCAAAAGAATACTACTTTCAGTTGACAAGTATGGTGTGTAGATTTTTCTGAATCCTTTCAGGATGTGTTTCTTGCCAGGTGCTATGAGAAGTTTAGTGAATTTTTCATAGTTTACTGTAGGTGGAATAATGATGTTGTTTTCAATGAATTCTGTAAATTTTGGCCAGTTTGCTTTCCTGTGATTCCATCTAGGCATTGGGAAGCATTTATTCTGGGGATTATCAGTCCTGCACTAATTAAGCTGTGCTGGCTGTAGGGAAAAGGAGGCAGTACTTAATAGGTTAAGGTAAGAGGGGTTTCTTCCATATCAGTGGTGGTGAAACAGAGGTCAGGAGGTTGGCTCTGATCTTCATCTTCCAGAGTTAAAGGTTCCAGGCTGCTTGCTGTTTTACAGGAGGTGGACATTGTTTGCTAGCATCCAGTCTGTTAGTTGCATGCCTGGTTTGTCATCATTATTGTATCACATAGCATACTATGTGAGTTGATGGTGTCAGGATGGACTGACTGAGGAAGTACAGGGTTAGGCCAGTCAAGTAGAGGAGGTTTATATACATTGTAGATTGAGAAGTTGTCCAGCTGGATTCCAACAAAAAAAGTCACTTTGTGAATGGTCCAAAAATTGGAGGTTTTTCCAAATTTGCTTTTGCGTAGATCACCAGGGCCCTTTTTTTTTGTCAGGTCTATCACTGAAATGAATGTAGCAGAATGGTATATTGCCTTATAGGTGAGGTGTGGTGAGTTTCTTGTAGGACAATGTCTACTTTATGGCCTGGTAAGAATATTATTTAATACCCTTGATTTTGATCTAGTGAATTCCTTGATATTGAACTGGAGGATCTTCAGGCAATTCCTAATGTTCTTGTTTGATTATGCTCATTCATTTTTAAGGTGATTGAAATGATTTGGAGACTGTAGTGGACTTTTCGAACATAGCCCTCTTCTTAACTTATGGACACGAACCTTGTTGACTCAGGTGACGCTCATGCCGGTATGTCTACTTTGATACTGTGTGCTCATTTCTCATGTTCAGGATACCATAGTTGTCATTCAGACCTCAAAAGGGAGGTGTTAGTCAGAACTTGCTACTACCTAGCCAGTAGTTGGTTCAGGCTAGTATCAATCCCTGGAACATAGATTGTTCCTGACATGGAGTAGACGCCTGTACAACACACCTTACCTGGTGGACAGTTGCTGCAGTTTATCTTCTGGTACTTCCTCAGGGACATGCTTATTTAATGGCAGCATAGTATGCCATATCAAATTGTCGACTTAGGGTTTCTATGGCATTTTAGTTGGCATTTTACCAAAGGCCATTCCATCGCATCTAATGCTATGCTGCTGTTGACCTGGGACTGGACTACTTATTTGTCAAGTTATTCAACTTATCTTGCAGCTGTGTTTCATATCTGGAGGGGGGGGTGCACTGTGTTATCCACCACCTGTGGACTTCTCCAGTTGCAGTCAGCTCCGTTACCAGAGTTTTTGCATTGTGTGTTACTCACATAATTCATGTGATATGAAGTCAGCAGCCTCTATATATAAATAGAGTAGTCATGAACATGCTTCATGTGCAAATCCTGTTTATTCTTGAGTAAAGGATTAAAACAAGAGTAATTTCTTGTCATGTATATAATGTTTTTTTTTTCATTATCACTAATTTTTCATAGTGGAATATGTTCAGTAAGAGAATAGGATATGCAGGCATAGTGCAAAGTAACCAGCTATTCTCAACATGATAACATGTTTTATTTTATGATTGTTTATTTATTTTATTTTTGGCAGTAAAGTAAAACAAATATACTGATTACCTATAGCAGTAATTGGCTTATTTTGTATCCAATAATGGAATATGCCAAATTTGAACAATTAAGTATGGATATTAAAACTTGGAAAGATGTATTACAGATTTTTTTTTTAAAGTATTTTTCTAAAATATAATTTCTTTATATTGATTTTAAAAATGTAACTTAAATATTTTTTCAAATGTTTTCTCAGTTGCTGCTGCATCATATGACATCACTGGCCCTGTTCATACAAGAAAGTTTTGCAGCCAATCAGAATTCAGAAAATCTGCTAGCATAGTTAAATGTGTGTGTGTGTGAGTGTGTGTGTTGACCTAAAGGTTTTATGTTATCAAGAGTTTTTATGTTAATTTTGAATGTTTTTATCCTCAACATTTGTTTATAATGGCACAAAAGAAACCGACTATTTTTGTTTCCATAGAAGTGATTCATGACTTATAAGTGTTGTCAAGATGAATCTGTATCATTAATAAACATATAATAATAAATGGTTAGTCACATGTCACTGATAAAATGTATGAGTTTTCTTCATGTCGCATAGACTGATAAACACACTGATATAAGTAGTTGATATATTGGCTTCAACACTGGTAGTTTAAACAAGATAAAAATTAGTGATGGTTTAATAATTTTAAATTGACCAGATCCTTGATTGAACACACAATTATGATATATCAAACAACCCAAGTTGACACCTAGTGACTTACTTGCCTGATTGATGAGCCAGCACACAATTTTTCAAGTCCTGGGTTTACCATAATAAGAGTTGACTGTAATAGAATTATTGTTCTGTCTCCTTTTCTCAAGTTAAACTTGCCTCCTTATTTCTTTCCACCAAAGTACACCCTTGATCACTGCCAGGTGTTTATGGCATTTCATGTTGATGCAAACTAGAGTATTATTATCAGAATGGCCTTTCTGTTAAGGTTAAGTGCAAAGAAAATGAATTACATCCACCTTCATGAATTTAGTAAGGCTGGGCTTTTAGGAGACCATGACATTAACACATTACCAGATCATTTGGCATCATATGATCCTTTTACATCATAGTCTTCATAAATTTACAAGATTATTTGAGGAATTGTGAGGACTTCTATATTGACCAAATCTTCATAATACTGATTCTGTGTCTGTTCTTTTGGGAAGTAGTTATTCAACAGATTAATGTATGGTAAATTTAGTTAAATTCATTTTCAGTCACTATGATTATTTACTGATTAACAGAGATGTCAATTCCATCTAAATGCAAAATTTTATGTGATTCAAAAACTGTTAATTGTTTATCTCTTCCAACATCAGCATGATGATGCTACTGTAACTAGTGTCAAAATTCATCATCCCCTGTGTTTTTCACATATTGCATGTCAGGAAGGAGCCTGCTTGACTATATCATGTGCGTTCTGCATTATTCAAGCACATTTTCACAAATTCTCAAGTGTATATTGCACTGCAGTTTCTTCTTTTTTTTTTTCTTTTTTTTTTTGACAGAATTTTTGTGCAAAAGTAGTATTGGTGTCTTAATGGAAAGTAAATCTCAAAAGTAATATTTTATTTAATGTCAAGATAAAAACATCCCAAAGAACTGTTTACTTTTCAAAATATTGTGCATTACACAAAATGATTTGGTTTCAGTGTCTGGTGATATATTTATAAATGCTTAGCAATATTTTGATATGATTATATCATCCTACATTATACACAGGGACATCAAAAGATAAATGTTTCCCTCCCTTTCAAATAATATCAAAGTGGCCCTGCATATAATACTGAATTTTTAAAAATTTAAGTAAATGTTTTGAGGAAGGGGAATTGAGATGCAAACTCTGTAGAAAGAAAGATTTTCATCTGATTTTATATTGTCATCAAATTCCTCATATATACTCTAGAGGGATGTATAGGATAATATAGTACTACATAAAAACATTGTTATTACTAATTTCCTATTGATAATTTTTCTCCAAATTATTCTGCTAGTAGTCAGGACTCCAGTATTATGACCTATATTTCAGTCTAACGCAATTCTTATCATACAGATGGTAAATGCAACAGTTAATCTGAAGAGTAGAATTTCCTTTCTTATCTCTCTTACATTCACTGAAAATAATAATAAAAACATACACCATAGTCATTGCTACTTTTATAAAATAATCATATACAAAGCAGGATTGGTGTCGAGGCTATCAGGTGAAAAGAAGAGCCGTTAAAGAGATCTTGAAAGATTTGTGATTTTTGTTGATTGTTTTCTTAGATTTAATTTGTATTTTTAGTATATTATTATAGTTTTTTTTTAATGTAATTATTGCACTAAAGCATTTTAGAACATAATTGGAGAAATATTATTGATTTTTACTATTCTTAAAAATGGCACCAAAAACTTGTCTTAACAATGCTTTGTCTAAAGTTCAAGTTGTTGCTACTGAGGAGAGGATATGTCCTGATGAACAAAAGTACTGCTGCAGTGATGACAATAATTTATCTGATGATAAGTTGACATTAGAAATATCTCGATTAAAAGAAATTATTAGAAAATCTACCAAGGAATTGGAAAAGGTGGAAAAGCGTTCGAATAAACTTAGACAGGATAAGAAAAAGGATCAGAACAAGAACAGGCAGGAAAGTACTCAACTTGGTAATCAAAATATTAATAGCAAGGTAAGTCAGTTAAAATCTAAGAAAGAAGAGGTGATATGGTATGGTGACTCAATTTTAAAATTTGTGCTTGCTGAGGGAGTCACCACTTCTAGTTTCCTGGGAATGAAAATTAAAAATATGACAAATGTAATTATTATTATTATTATTACCCAAGACTTCATGGAGTCAAAGACTCATCTGGGAAGTCCTTTTATCACACACACATCTCATCATACCGTGTCTTAAACACACTCCTCCTTGCAGACACTCTCAGGCAAGGCATTCCAATCATTCACAACTCTGCACGGAAAAAACCTGCCTCTCACACCCTCTTTATACAGTTTCCAGGGATGACCTCTAGTTCTCCCCTGATCTCCCACTATTCTCTGTAGAACTTCTCCACCATTAATTTTATAACAACCCTTTACTAACTTGTAGGTCTCTATCATATCTCCCCTCTTCCTTCTCTCCACCAGACTGCAAGTTGCATCTTCTCAATCTTGCCTCATACTCAACATTCCAGAGGTCAGAAACTACCTTAGTCAGTCACCTCTGGACCATTTCCAACATCTCTTCATCCTTCTGAAAACCTGGTGACCAAATCTGGGCAGAATAGTCCATGTGTGGCCTAATCAAAACCTTATACAATGGAACAAGAATCTCCCTACTACAACATGTCAGTGTCCTCTGCATCATTCCCAGAAGCCTTTGTGTTGACTTCACAATTTTGGCTACGTGTTCCCTAATTTCAGATCCTTATCTGCTATCATCCCCATATCTCTTGTTTCCTCCACCTCAAACAATATATCCTCAAAGCATAAATTCTGCATCCCATCTTTGTTTTCCAAATTTTAAAACCTTGCATTTTGCAACATTGAACTCGCATCCCCATTTTCGTGCCCAATCACACAATCTATTCAAGTCTTTCTGCAAGGCACAACATCTTGACTACACTTCATGGTTTGTCCCAACTTTGCATCATCTGCAAACAACTGAATATCTCCATCCAAATCTTTGCCAATATCATTAATATACAAGTTAAATAGTAATGGCCCTAAAACAGACCCCTGAGGCACTCCACTAGTGACTTTCCTTTTCCTGGATATCTCACCCCCCATACACAACTTGTTGATACCTATCAGATAGCCAGTCTCCAATCCAATGCACTAATCTAATATCCAACCCCATCTGCTCTAGTTTGACTGTCAACTTATCATGAGGTACGCTATCAAAAGCTTTTGCAAAATCCAAGTATATTACTGTGTATCTTTTTCCTCTGTCCAAGGAAGCAGTCACTTTATTGTAATATGTAAGTAGATTACTAAAACATGACCTCCCTTTAACAAATCCATGCTGTCCATCAAAGATTATACCATTGTTGTCAACCCAACTCTGAATCGTAGTTCTCACAAGCTTCTCCAAAAACTTAACTACAACACCTGACACAGAGATAGGCCACATAGTTTGATGCAAGTGGCACAATCTTGCCCTCCTTCCACTCTTTAGGAACTTGACCAACTGCAAGACTCTTATAAAAATATGTCAAGGCAGGTGTCAACTCCCTGGCACATTCCTTGAGAATAAGTGGTGATATATTATCAAGTCCCACAGCCTTATTTACATCTAATTTACTCAACTCCCCAAACACCTCTTGCTCACTTACAGTCAGTCTCTCCACTCCATCATCAACTGCTCTCAATCTCTCCATGAAGTCACATTCACAAGATTGAAATACCTGTATAAACAGTTCATTAAGTATCTCCACCACACATTCTGCAACAGCTGTCTTTATACCATTTCCTCCAATCAATGTCATCCTTCCATAATTATTCTTTCTTTTGCTGGCTACATATCAAAAGAACTCCCTAGGATTCTTTTTGGCTTCATTAGCTAACTGCAGTTCATACCTCTCTTTAGCTACTCTCACCAACCAAGTCACCCTCCTTGTCTGGTCTTTGTAGACCTCATGAAATTGGATACTTCCACTTTCCTTATGCTGCCTCCACAATGCCCTTTTTCCCTGTATCGCATGCTTAATCTCTTTATTCATCCATCTCACACCTACCTTATTTAACCTTCTCACCCTTGGAATACATTTAGACATTGCATCTACTAGATAGTTTTTGAAAATCCCCCAAGCTACATTGATCTCTTTTCCAGCCAACTCCTCATTCCATGCTACACCCGCAAGCTGTCTCCTGAGCTCGTCATAATCACCCCCCCCCCCCTTGTAGTTCCACATATACCCTTTTCTCACAGGGGCCCTTGCACTGCTGGCAATCACCCAGGTAATCACCTCATGGTCACTTTCACCAATTGGTCGATGATTTGACACCTCATTTATAATTACATCCTCTGATGAGATGACCAAATCCAAGACCCTTAATCCTCGTGTGCCCTCTGTTACATACTGTCTGAGGTAGTTATCCCTCAAAAACTCAAGAAACTCATTTTGTTTACTTCCACTTGCTATTCCTTCATTCCAGTCTATATTGCCATAATTAAAATCACCCGTAATGATCACCCTTTTCTTATTTCCTTGGCTAATTATCCACATTACCAGGTCTATAACAACATCCCACCAAGTATTTGATTCTATTCACCTCTATCTCACACCATACTGCCTCAAAACCACTGGCCCTATTTCCCCCTTGCATCTCTACCATGTATGGACATAACTCTTTCTCTATCATCAATAGCACTCCCCCTTTCTTTTTACCCCTTCTATCCTCACGAGATATATCATACCTTTCCATCTCTATTCCTGTCAGGCTGTCGTCCTCATCTGACCATGTCTCACTTATTCCGACAATCTTTGGGTGAACAGACGCAATTAGTGCAACCATTTCATCTGCCTTGTTTCTTATACTTCTAGCATTGCTATACAAACAAAACAGCTCATTTCTGGATCTACAGCTAGTTCCACTGATACCACTCACTCGATGTGATCTCTCCATGCTTGACTGGGGCCATTTCCATTTCTGCTTCTTCATTTTAGAACCCTTTTCAATTCCATCTGTTTCCTCTTGATCCCTGGTCATCCCATTTCTTTCCTGCCTACACATGCTCTCACCTCCTCTTGGAGCATCCACCTTTCTCATGCTGTGTACCCCTGTCCACCCTGAGCCTCCCCATTTCCCTGCTCCTCTTGCACACCCATTCTCTCATTTTCTATACTCATACCACTCACTTCCTCATTCATATCCACTTCTTCAATCTCTCCTGTCTTACTCTCCTGCTCTTCCACATCACTCCCCTCTCGATCTGATTCATTCTCTCTATTCACTTCTCTACCTTCCAGCAGCAGTCTCTCTAAGCGACTCACACCATAACCACTCAAATGCAGTCCATTGCTCCCATACAGCTCACTTTGTCCCTCAAACTCATTCCAGACATTAACAAACTGTACTTCCATCTCCTCACACATTTCAGCCAGAATATCATTCATAATCCTTGCTCTCTGCCTCATTTTACCACAGTCATACCTAATCAACACACTGACTACCCTTCCCATCACACTATTCTCTTTTATCTTTCCAAGCAGCCTCCTAATATTCATTCTGACATGCTCTTTGTTCTCTCTCAAATCATTTGTACCAATTAATACTATTAACTCTTTTGCTCGCTCCCGCCTCATATCCAATGCCTCAATCACACTTTGTGCATTTTATCCTCTAGCACACCTTTAATAATGGAGTCGCCATACAACGCCATTCGCTCATCTTCTATTAACTCTTTCATGCCATCATGATTTATTTTAATAGTTTTGACCTGAATTCTCTTAATTTCATTCTGCATCCATTTCATTTCTTGCCTCATCCAATCCAATTCACTTTTCGAATCTCGCGACACATTCTCTCTATCATTAAATCTTTCTAACTCTCGACCCCCTCTTCTCACTTTCCCTCTCATTCATCCTTCTTTGTTTCTGTACTTTTGGTCCAACATACGTCCAACTTTCACTATCATTCTTCTTCTCACTTTCACTCTCATTTATCTTTCTTTGTTTCCGTACTTTCGGACTAACATGCATCCAACTTTCGCCATCATTCATTCTTTTTTTTGCTATCGTTTATTCTTTCGATTTTTTTCACTTGCGATGTCTGTGTCACGCAATTTCTAGTTTCATTCGTTCTCTCAATTTCGTTTCTTTCTGTCACTTTCATCCCTTTTAACATCCGTTTCGGTTTTCAAATCGCTCTTTTTCTTTTTTCCTGATTTTTTAACATTTTTTAGCCTCTCTTTCACACCATCCTTCTCTTTCAAAAGTGCACTCACAACACAATTGTTACTAACACTTTCTGTCATCAATTTCATATCTGCATTCATCAGTTCCTAATTTAGGTCACACTTTGCACACACCCTTCTTCTATCCACGCTAAACATCCACAAATCAGATGTAATCGAAGGAATACATAACAAATGGGATGACCTCACACTTAACAAAACAACTGAAATCTAAATTAAAATCATGGAATGCCATCAATTTATTGATGCTCCAATTAAAACAGTTTACATTCTGAACTACAAAGCTGGAAATTATGATCAATTTACGAGAATACTATTCTTTGGTCCCATAGTATCAGTTAATGAATGGGTAAAATATCAGCAATGCATGGGAATCTTTGAAAAAGTGCTTAAATGAGGCCATATCTGAATGCATCCTTAGTGTTTGAAGAATAAATAGGTTGAGAATGAAATGGATGTGCAACCTTATTAAGCAAGAGATCCACAAGAATATATGGTGGAAAGAATATCATGAGAATAAGAGTGAGAGGAGTTATGAAATATATAAAGCTCAGGCCAGAAAAGTAACCAATATTGTTAGGAAAGCTAAATTGGAGTATGAAAAGAGATTGGCCATGCAAGCTAAAGGCAATCCAAAAGAATTTTATCATTATGCTGCAAGCAAAAAAAAATAATGAATGTGGAAGAATAACTTTATTGAATGCAGATGGTACACGAGTGTCAGAAGCTAAGGAGATTGTTTTCAGTTAATGAGTGCCCACTTTGCTAAGATATATCAACCATGTGTATATAGCATGGTGCACGGTGCTACTGCATACGTTGGATGAAGAGCTAGAGGTTCATGAAAATGAGGTTGAAGAGCTCTTGCATAACCTAGATAAGAATTTGTCAATATGGAGACAGATGAAATATCATCCTTTTTGCAAAAGGAATGTACAGCTGAATTGGCTAGGCCTTTCACAGATTTGTATAACTTGAGTCTCAGCTCAGGAATGGAAGGAATGTATGGTAGTTCCATTGCGGAAGGGTGGTGCAAAAACTGATGTGTATAACTACCGACCTATCAGTATGAGGGTTGTTTGAAAAGTTTGGTAAATTTCCAATAGACGGCTACACAATTCATTCGTTCATACCAGTGTCAGCACATATCATCTTTTTCATGACCCCTGGCAAAATTTTAGCCATGTGCGACGCATAGTTCTCATTTTTCATAAAAATGGAGATAAAAGAGTTTTGTGCAGTGATAAAACACTTATTTGAAGAAGTGGATGGCAGTGCAGATCAAAGCCTAGTTATATGCAGTTCATTGGGGCTCTGCACTAGCATTAGAGACTATTTATTTTTGGTTAAATGAGTTTAAACATGGTCGTAAGTTCATCGAAGATGAAGTGCACTCCGGGCGCCTGACTGAGGTCACTACAAAGGAAATGATTGACAAAATCCATGGTATAATTTGGAAGACTGCCGAGTGAGATTGTACGCATCTCAACTGAATGGGTATATAATATCCTGCACGAAAAATTGCACATGAAAAAGCTGTATACATGATGGGTGCAGTTCAAACTGATGGTTTGAACTGCACCCATCAGTTCAAACTGATCAAAAACACATGCAAAAAGACATTTCAGTGCAGTGTTTGGCAATGTTTAATTGCAATTCACATGATTTTTTTTGCATCGATTCATGACTGTAGACGAAACTTTGATCCACCACTACACACCTGAGTCAAAACAGTGGACAATGCCCAGTGAAAGAGCACTGAAAAAAGCAAAGACTGTTTTGTCAGCTGGGAAGGTGATGGCCACTGTTTTTTGGAATTCCCAAGGAATTATCATGATAGACTATTTGGAAAAAGGTAAGACAATAACAGGAGTCTATTATGTGTCATTGTTGGACCGTTTAAAAGAAGAACTGAAGGAAAAAACAGCCAAGATTAGCTGTTTTGAAAAAAACAGCCAAAAAAGTGCACCTTCATCAAGACAATGCACTGTCCCACACATCAGCCATCACAATGGCAAAATGGCATGAATTGAGGTTCGAAATGTTGAGAAATAGTTGGTTTGGTTGATTCATAGCCTCCCTTTATGAGTTTTTTACTCCCTGGAGGTATCAGATAATAATAATAAAGACTGTCAATGACTATTTTGCACAATTTGACAAATCCAACTTTTTAGATGAGATGAAAAAATTGGAAACTCGCTGGACCAAATGTGTAGACCTCGATGGAGACTATGTTGAGAAATAAAGGTGATTTTTCCAAAAAAAAATGTGTTTAACTTATTTTTTTTACCAAAGTTTTCAAACAACCCTCATATCTGGTGTGGTAGTGAAGATTTAAGAGAATGTGGTGAGAACTTGCATACAGAAATGAATAGACAAACATGCTATACTCTGCAAGGAACAGCATGGGTTTACTAAAGGAAGGTCGTGTTTTAGCAATTTTCTCATATTTTATGAGAAAATTATCCATGGATACACTAGAATTTTCTAGTGTATCCATTTCCATTATCCACTTGTTGGATAATGGGAATGGATACACTATGATAATGTTGGATTTTTCTAAGTCATTTGATAGGATACCACACGAAAGGCTGTTGCATGAACTGGAGAATATGGGATTGGAATATAAACTCTTGATTTGAATTAGGGGATGGTTGACAGACAGATATCAAAAAGTGGTATACAGTGGGTGTAAATCTGCCAGATTTAAGGTGACCAGTGGTGTATCTCAGGGTTCAGTCCTTGGACCATTATTGTTCAATCTATACATTAATGACATCAGGCAGGATCTAACTTTAGGTGTATAATTGTTTGCCAATGATGCAAAGATAGGTAGGGCAATCAGGGATGCAATTGCAGAATGATTTAAATAGACTAGAAATTTGGAGAAACAAAAATGGCCGTCAGTTTAATGTTAAACAATCAAGAAAGGGGTAAGAGCTAGGTTTTTCTCCCAGAGAGCAGTGAGTGAGTGGAATAATTTGACCTTAGGGGTAGTAAGAGTAAAGTTATGCATTTTGTGATTAAGAGTTTTAGTGGCATATTATATTATATTAGTGGGATTTTGCTACAAGAAACTGAAGAGACAAGGGACCTTGGCATATTGGTGATAGGAATTTAAAGTTCAAAGGTCACATAGCAAAAGTTGCAAATACAACTCAGAGAATAACGATGATGTTGAAGCAAACCTTGACATGATAAATTTAGTTTAATCCTTTATCCAAGTGTGAGCAAACAAAGTTTGCGCCTGAAAGTATCTTCAGGACTGGGTCCTGAAGATACTTTCAGGCGCAAACTTTGTTTGCTCACACTTGGATAAAGGATTAAACTAAATTTATTATACTCTAACCAAGTGAAAAATAAACTTTCAACAAACCTTGACATGTAAGGATAAGGAAGTCATGTTGCCTCTTTATAAGGCTTTGATAAGACCACACCTGGATTATTATGTGCAGATTTGGTCTTCTGGGTTCCAGGAGATAAAGAAGCTGTGAAAATGGTTCAAAGAAGAGTTACAAACATTATATCCAGATTATGGGATTTAGATTATAAAGATAGATTGTATGTGGATTGCAGACTGGTTAACAGGAGAAAGAGGGTGATATCATAGAGGTCTATAAACGTTTTAATTGGTGTTATAGGATATCAACTGATGAAATTTTCCATCATATGGAAGGTGGGGATAGAACATGGGGCATCGATGGAAGTTAAGTTCGATCACAATCAAGAAAGGGGTAAGAGCTAGGTTTTTCTCCCAGAGAGCAGTGAGTCAGTGAGTGGAATAATTTGACCTTAGGGGTAGTAAGTGCATCTAGTGTGAATGAATTTATGGGAGGATATGATAGTTGGTTTGGGTGATTTATAGCCTCCCTGTATGAGTTTTTTACTACCTGGAGGTCTCAGATAATAATAATCTCTGTAGCACACAATTGGAAGAACGATGGTAGACTGTATTTAATTGGAAAAGAATTTACTTCAATTCTCATTGGGATGAGAGAAATGTTTTCATGGGCTTTTTCAATTAATGAGTTAGTTTATTTCATATGCAGGTAGCAGGATTTTTTCCCTCCTGGAAACTTGGGATTTCATCCCACATACTGGCACATCATCTGTGAAAATGCATACAATGAACAGATTAAAAATACTATTGTTGTTCATGGCATGTGTTGATGGTGGTGGCGGTAGCATAATTTTAGGTTAAGCTGGAGAAAAAGAGAGTGTAGAAGTCCTACCCATGGTGAGTCCTTGGGTCCTTTGAAGTGTCCTAACAATAGTAATAAGTGTTTAATAGAATCATCTTAATAATATCCACTCCTCATTTTCATGCTCTACATATTTATATCTCCTGATCCCGATGCTTGCTCCAACTATGTAAGTAAAATAATCATTGCTAGAATGAAGGCCTTAATCTCTTGATTTCATCCAAATCCCCATGATTGTCCAACAGTTGTGCATTGGATGTCCAAAAAAAAAAAAAACAATTCAGCCATGTCTCAAGGCCTAAGACCAATTCTACCTTTGCACTGATGAGACCTCAGTAAAGGTCATAACTGATCTGGATAGTGGCCCTTACCATAATGCATAACATTATACGTGTCTATAAGGATATATGCATTGCATTATGGGACACTAAGGCAATTGATGTGAAGTCATTAGTCTCTGTATACAAGCAGCTCAGCCATGAAGTGACTTCACTTGCAAATTTTGTTTGCTTACACTTGGATAAATGATGAAACCAAGAATATAATTTCTTGGCATCTCTAATTTATAGTATAACTGAGTGAAAAAACTTTCAACATCATGATTTGCTACACGGTGAACTAAGTTGCTTTTGTTTTCTATCTTTAGTGCTCTCCAAATTTTGATATCCACTCCAGCCTATTTGTTTATCTCTAAAGTTTGATTTTCTATAGTCTAATCTTGCATGAATACTTGTAAGTTGATTATTACTCATGTTGACGTGTAGTGCAGAAAATACACAGTTAATATAATTAACTAAATTTATTTAGCTAATTATTAAGACAATATTTTACCTTGGTCACCAAGGCATCTTCATGGACATAATGAAATAAACTAAGTACATGTACACAGGAAAGCAAACACAAACTGATTGAAAAATGTGGGTTTCTACAGTCCTAATTTGTATCCTCAATGGGTGCAGTAAGGAAATATTGCTAAATGTCTCAAAATTGGTCTCCCAATTTTTTGGTGATTTGAAACATTCTGAATTGCTCTGGATTTTGAGGATGTTGTAGTGCTGTGGTAGATTTAGAAGTAACCTTTTTGATTTATAAATCATAGTCTATTTTGATGTATAAATCAAAATCCCCCCCCCATTGGATCTGCATATCTGTATTTGTGGCATGAACTGTCACCTAGCATACCTGTAGTGCAAATAATGGACATGGTTTCTGTAATATTTAAAGGTACTTGTGGCATAGCTATAACCAACAAAATTGCACAATAACCACAGTAATTAACTTGAATGAAATTAAAGTATAGATTAAACTTTTGCCACATGCTAGAAATCAATATACTAATAAATAATATTATTAAAACTATTTTTAATGGTTATATAAAATCAGAATCTCTCAAGCTTTGGAGGAGAGATAGAGACAATCACTGCAATTCAGATCTGGCTGATGTAAAAGAGCTTTGCAACCTTCTTTGAAAAAAAGTTCATATTTAAAATTGCTTCTATGGAGAGGACAAGCTTCATCCCACCCGGTTGCTGTTTAGCGTCAGTATTATGTTGTGCCACACTAGACTTTTGACGTTTCATGTATTCAATATAATATTGATGTTCATTAATTCTTTTTTCCACAGAACGGCCTGTCTGCCCAAAATATGTCGGAATACATTAACAAGTATCTGGTAAATGCCAGCTAATGATAGAGGTGACAACAAACTTTCTCATCTGGCAACAGATGAGAAAGTTTGTTGATAGGAAAGGATCTGGGAATAAGGTGATATTTCTTCACAATTCTACGAATAAGTTCAGAGATTAAGAGATATACCAGAAATATTAAGGATTGGAACCCTGTAGCCTGTTGAAGAATCCTGAGTTGTTGGAACATAGGAGTCAATTATCTGCTGGATTTGATTAGGGTTGTAACCATTAAATTTCATTAAAGTTTTGACACTGAGAGGTTCTTGTTGCAAGCTTGAGGGAGATGAGCACACATTATGTGCTCTATTAATTAAAGACTTGATAATACCAATTTTTTGAGAGGTGTGATGAGCAGACCTTTGATGAATGTATCTGCCAGTAAAGGTAGGTTTTCAATAAACACTGATAAATTACTGGAGGCTGTGCATGTAAGAAGGATGTGCAAGAATGGTAAACTACCAGTCTTTTCTCTTTCGATGGTGAATTGAATGCATGGATGAAGACTATTAATCCATTCTAGAAAAGTGTTAAGTTTATTTTTAGAATGAGACCAAACAGCAAAAACATCATCAACATAATGAAACCAATCAGAGTGTTAGGGATGAATGGATGAGAACCGGGTATATTCCAGATGGTTCAAAAAATAGTTTGCCAGTGGTGGGAGACAGAGGGCTACTCATGGCAGTGACTTCAACCTTTCTATAGATCTTGTTTTTCCAGAGCACATAATGCGTGTTCCTCTCCCTTAAGCTTACAAGTTTGGTCGATTGGTAGAGCCTCTGCTACTAATGGCTGCAAAAAGTTAAGCAAGTTTGAGTGTGGTTAGTAATTGGAAGGGACCCAATCGTTCGATGCTATTGGCACACTCTCCCTGGAGATGTCACATAATAATAATAATAATAATTCTTAAAGTTGGAGGCTGTATTCAGTGAGGAAAACAGTGTTGGAAGGTTGTTCCAAAGAATAGAGGTAGATAGAATGAAGGAAGATAAGAAGTTTGTTTGTTTGGTATGTTTGGAGTTGAACAGTGTATGGGTGTCAGTGGCTACTCTAGCTCTTGGATACAGCTGTAGGAGCTGTACCCATGAAAGTATCTGTAGAAGGCACAGTGCAGAAACAGAGTACCTGTGGAAAGGTGATTGAAGAAAGTCTGTGAGGGAAGGATCACCTATTAAACGGATTTCCCTCTTCTGAATATCTTCAAGAATTCTTAGGAAGGTCTTGGGTGCACAAACCACAAATGTGGAAACAATATTCCAAGATTGGTTAGATTCGAGACTTATAAAGTGTTAGGAATTGAGAGGAAGAGAAGTAATGTTTTGAATGGAAGAGAGTACCATACTTTTTAGAGGCTATGTATATAATATGTTTGTGCCAGGATAAATTAGATACGATTATCAATCCAAGAAAGCTGATCTTGAAAGGAAATTGAAATATTATCAAAAGTAAGAGGGAGTGAGGTAGGATGTTTCTTTTGCAGGTAATAAAGCAGACCTGAGTTCTTATGGCATTGAACTTTACTAAGTTATTTTCACCCCATTTGAGGATGTTGAGGAGATTAGTGTTTACGTTATTGGTTATGGAAGAGCTTGAGGATTGTCTTATTCGATTATTACAGGATTTCTTGAGTGAGGAAGAGGAATGAAGAGTACTGTCATCGGCAAAGCTGTGAGTAGAATTCAAAGTTAGAGGTCATTGACATAAAGGAGAAAGGGCATGGGTGAGAATACAGAACCCTGTGTTACTCCATTGATGGAGAAATTGATGAGAGGAAGCCATCCACACAGTGATTAACTGGTGAGGAAGCTGGCAGTCCAGTCACAGAATGCAGGAGGGAGGCCATAAAATGGCAGCTTGATCAGGAGCCTCAATGCCAAACACGATGAAAGAAATTCTATAACTTTATGCTTTTGAAATATTGAGAAATAACATAGGTTTCTCCAAATCTTTCCATGCCTTCTGTCCAAAGGTGAGTGATTTTATCTTGGACATCAGTTGTATACAATGAGAACAGTGGAATCTATATTAGTGATTTCTGATTAACTGATGAGTCTCAAGGTAGATAGTGAAGAAGCTGGTTGATAATCTTCGCTATCATTTTTCAAAGTATTAAAGTGAGAGCAATGGGATGATAGATGACTTTTGTCTTCCTTTTTGTGTACAGGTTGGATGAATGCTTACTTCCATGGTGTTGGGTAGATGCCAGTTGAATATGATAGCATATATATAGATGATACAGGATGGGTGTTAATTCTGAAGCACAACTGGAAGAATACTATCTGGACTAGGAGCCTTATTAGTATCATGATTACTCAGGATTTTGTTGATGTCCTTCTGACAAAAATTTAGAGGAGGCAAACAGTGGGCAGTTTGTGTTAGTGTGGGAGGTGATTTGCTTCCAGGTTCATGCTGGAGTTGGAGGAAATAACTGATGCAAAAGAGGTCCATGTTTTCTTTGGGTGAGGTTGCCATGGTGCCATCAGGATACAAGAGATGTGGGTGCAGGGAAGGGCAGAATCCCAACAGTCTTAGCAAGTGACCAGAAGGCAAGTTTATTGCATATCTTTCTTATGAAATCTTTGGAATCATTGATCAATTTTTTTTTTGCACTTGTTTTAGGCTGTTGTGTAAGCTGAATGAGAAGCTGGAGTTTTTAATTTAAGCCATTGAACACATCCTGCATTTTTTATCATGGATTGCAGAGGAGCTTTTTTTGAGAACCACTGCTTGGTTTTTGGTCAAGGGGATTTCAGTGGAGTATAAAATGTGGAGCATAATATTCCACTAAGGATTACTTCAGTTATTAGTTCAGTGCAGATCTTTATTGTATGCTGGTACAATGGACTTGAAAAGCTGCAGAGTGTATTCCTTCAGAAACATGAGATGGCAGACTGCTGCAGAGGTCAACAGTGGAGGGGATGAATGAAGAAGAGGAGAAATTTGTTCTGTGGGTTTGGAGTTGGACTGTGAGAGGGTGTTGATTGGCTGCTGAATGCATGCAGATTGATTTGAATGAGGGCAGGGAAATTGTTGATGCCAATTCTGATGAACAGTAGCCATAGACATGTTTGTAGAAAATGAAAGCTGCAAAAACTGAACTCCTGTATGAAAGTTAGCGGGGTGTAATAGCAAGGAAGAGATTGTCATTCAATCTGAGGTATTTTTAGAAAGCTCTTAGTGGCAGAACCCCAGATGTGAGAGCAGTATTCAGTGGTCAAGCAGATTTGTATAGGATTAGGAGCTGTTTGCAGTTCAAGTAACAATTCAAACAAAAGAGACAACCTGATTTTTTTTGGGATGTAGAGGAGGTAATATTTATGATGTTTGTACCAAGAGAGAGATTTGAGGTGATAGTTATCCCAAGGAGGTATTGCCAAGGGTAAGATGGGAAGAAAAAATTTCTTTTTTTTTGTGGGAAATACTGCAGATCCATGTTTCACTAGCATTAAAGTTAACAAGGTTATCCAAACCCCATTGATGAATGTTTTGAAAATCAAAATTTAAGGTAGTAGAGGTTAGAGTTCTCTTCACGTTGTTGTGATTTGTGCTTTGCACTCTTTGTCAAACGAAAGGAGTGTAGCGTGCTGTTATTGGAAACACTGTGTACTGGATTGGCAATCAACTGGAGTATATCATTTATGTATAGAAGGAAGAGTATAGGCGAAAGAACAGTTCCTTAGTTGCATTAGTTTTATAGTTAGAAGATAAGGAACCATCCACCATCACTCTGAGTGATCTTCAAGTCAGTCCACTAGCTCTCTCTCTCTCCATGAGCTAGATAAGAAAAGGTCCAGAGTGTTGGAAGAATGATGATAATTGCCTGGTATTCTGATTGGTAGGTTATTTGTGTTATCATTACTGATGGCAAATGGTGTTTCTTGATCAGCTTGATCTGTGAAGGGGGAGGATTTGTATTATGGATGGTATAGTTCCCCATGGGAGAACAATCTCACAATTTGGGTAATTAGTTTGTATATAATTAATATTTAGTGACAAATAGTCAAAAAAGAACAGTATGATTATCAGTTAGGGAGTCATAAGGGCAGTAAACGAATTCTGTAAAGTGAGGCAAGGAAATCTTGAGCTACAGCAGATTGAAAAGTGGGGATTCCAGGTTGGATAATGCCTTTAGCACGGGATATCAGATTTTACAAATGCACATATTCCTCTCTTTAAAGTTGCAGTATCATGTAGGATTTAGTTGGAACAGTTGAAGTGGGCTGTGGTTTGTGGAGGATGCTAATTGGGATTCTGTTAGGAAAAGAATATTAGGTTTTGATGTCTTGGTTTTGGTGTATATCACTGATGTTTCTTTCTTTTAAGGTTACACGGTGATCAGCATTCATATTTCCGAATTTAGGTACACTAAACACGTGTTGAAATGATTATTTTACTTATTATTAATAAAATAACAATTTCACGTTTTGACCCCTGTATTGAGGTCATCATCATCAGGATACATGTGTATAGGGAACCAAGCTACATGCTCCTGCACTCTACTGGTAAATTAAATCTATGCTGTTAATTAATCTTTTTCTTAGCCTGACCTCTAGCGATAATTAAATAAAATAAAATAAAAGTTGAGAAAAATAAATAAAGTACAATAAACTCTGTTCAAGTCCTCATGTACTAAGAATCTTCTAGATTTGTACAATTCAGATTGTTATACTATGATTTTCTTCAGGCCTTGTACAGTTCAAGTTGCTGTGGAATGTTATGGAGGGAAAAAAAAAAAAACACTTCACCAAGTCTTCTTGTAGGGGGATTTTTTTTTGGCTTGTTCTGGTTGATATGATTCTTCTGGATTTGTACAGTTCAGATTGTTATACTATCTTGTACAGTTCAAGTTGCTATGGAATGTTGAGAAAAAAAAACACAACACTTCACCAAGCCTTCTTGCATTGGGATTTTTCTTTCGCTTGTTCTGGTTGCTATAAAGGTTGCAGATGGGTCCTACACATTCTTGGAATAGTTAGGCCATTATTTTTGTTCAGATTTGGGTTATGTTTGAGCATTTCATTTGCTTCTTTGAATTTCCTCTCGAACCAGGTTTTGGTGCAGTGTAGGGACTTGGTATTTTTCCAATCAATTCTGTGGTATGTTTGGAGTGCATGGTCAGAAAGGCCAGTTTTTCCAAAATGGAGGTATTTAATGTGTCGTTTGTGTTCATCCTTCCTAATTGGGATGGTTCACCCTGTTTCACCTATGTATGGTAGGTTACATGTGCATTGTATTTTGTATACCCCTGGGTGGGCTAGGTGTGGAAGAGGATCTTTGGAAGAACTGAGTAGGTGTCTTAATTTTGTTGGGGGTTTAAAGGTGGTTTTGAGGTTGTATTTGTGTAGTGTTCTATTTTTTCGGAAATACCTCTAACATAAGGTATGGCAATGGTATTCTTGAAATCTGTTTTGTTTTTACTGGTATCTCTGTGGAGGATCTTGTGAATTGTTTTTTTACTGTATCCATTTTTTATAAATGTATGGTTGATGACCTCATATTCTTGGTTAAGAGCTTGTTCATTTGAACAGATAGTTTGAGCTCTGTGTTTAAGGGTGCTTATGACCCCTAGTTTTTGTGTTGGGTGGTGATAAGAATTTTTGTATATGTACTGGCCTGTGTGTGTAGGTTTGCGGTAGACTAAGAAGGAGAGACAGCCTGAGGGAAGACATGTGACGAACGTGTCTAGGAATGGAAGATAGTTGTTTTTTTTCTATTTTAATGGTGAATTGGATATGTTTGTATTGTTTGTTCAGGTGACTAAGTAATGTATTTAGTGTTTTGTGGCCATGGGGCCAAATGGCAAAAATATTGTCGATGTATCTGAGCCATATTTTGGGCTTTAGGCATGCTGACTCTAGAGCTCATTGCTCAAAGTCTTCCATATAAAAGTTAGTAATTGGGGGGGGGAGTGGTGAGCCTATGGATGTACCCTCTTTTTGAAGGTAAAAATTGTTTTGCCACACGAAATATCCGGAGCAGAGTATGTGAGCAAAGAGGGCCGTGATGTCGTGTGGAAATGTGTTCTCTAGGAGTAAGATAGTATCATTGATTGGGACATTGGTGAAAAGGGAAGTTATGTCAAAGCTGACTAATAAATCTTGGTCATTGAGGGTAATGTTTTTAATTTTGTTTATGAAATGTGTATTTTTTATGTAGGAAGGGGACTGACCTACTAATTCCTTGAGTGTGGCCTCTAATCTTTTGGCTAAGTGGTAATTTGGGCTATCGATTCCTTCAACAATCGGACTTAGTGGTGTGTCTGATTTGTGTATTTTTGGCAGGCCATAAATTCTGAGTGCATGCGGGCATAATGTGGTATTAGTTTTTTTGTTGTTTTTTCCGGCCATGTGTTAACTGATTTAATTAATTTATTCAGTTGTTTTCTTTTTGATATGTTTCGTGAGGTTGTAGTTTATCATTTGGTAGGTGTTGTGGTCCAATACAAACTGATGTTTGTGCTGATGCTTTGAATGTTGGTGAAATGGATGTGGAAGTGTTTATTGGACAAAAGTTTGGTTATTTTCGGAGGGGATGGGGGGGGGGATTGGCATGTTTTTAATTTTTCCAATTTTTGTGTTATTTTTCATATTTTTAGATTGTTTTTGTTATTATTTATAGAAGATTTTTTTATATATATTCACAGTTAAATGCTAGTATTTGTACTAGCATTTACCTCGCACACAGGGAGTGCCCAGACTCCAGTTCAAGTGTGACCTTGGACAGACATCTGATCAAGAAGCCTTCAACACGTGTTACCATTGGATTCCTTTCTATGCACCATCTGGCAGTGAATCTACAGAAAACTATTTTACTGCGGTATTCTCAAATGGAACAGAAACTGGCTCCTGAGTTGAATAATGAGAACAGTGTGTTGGGAATGCCTAACTAGGCCATCACTCACACTGCATGTGAGAAGAAAGGGAGGAGGAGAGAAACTGGAGGTCCTACTCTGGGGATGAAACATGGCAGTAGCTACTTCACATCTCCAGAAAGCAGGGTGGTGTTTCACCAGACAATGAAAGATATCTACCACCTAGAGGTCTAGTTGGCATTTCTTCATAACTAGCGAAGATATGCTTTTAAAGTGGCAATACTTGTCATCAGAACCCCTCCCTTTTTTTTTTTTGAAACATACCATACCAGGGGTCAGGGAACTTTTTTACCTATTACCCCAAAATATATTTATTTACGGTGACATTACCCCCTTGATTTGAAACGGAGAAAATCATAGATTATGTAAATTCAAAAGGTTTATTGAATCTATTTATATGGAGAATACAATTATAAATATAAAAAGTATAAAATAAATGCGATAAAATAAATGAATATCCTCATTATGAAACAAAAGGACTTTGAAAACTCTTTCACTTCAGGTTTTGGAGAAATAATGATGTTTCATTTTTGATACAATAACATCAAAATTGGGGCATTTTGATATCAGAGCAATCTGGATACTGTCTCTGGGGACCAATCGATTTCTCTGCTTTGTTTTCATTCATTGGAGTGGAAAATCCTTGTTCAGAAAGGTAGGTTGTTGCAAAACGCAGCAACTTTTTGACTGCCTCCTCATGTGCAATTTTGAAGGCCTTTGCAGCTATTGACATCCCAAAATGTGATCTCAGATCTGCTTTGTTTTCAAATTCAATACGTGCTTCACTATTGGATCGAAGTTCAAGAAGTGCCTCTGCCAACCCTTGAGGCTCTTCTGGTACATCAGCAATTTCGCATTTAAAGGGATCTACAACCTAACTGACAGTATGTGAATCAAGATCTGGAAACTAATCAGAGAACCGCTCTTTGAGTTTGGTAAGATGCCTTATAACTGTATCCTTGATGTCGTCAAAAGTAATATTTTCACAATCTCCCAAAAACAAAGCTAACTTTGAAAAGGCAGCTCTCTTGTTTTGTTCTGCTTTCTGTCTCCAATATAAAAGCTTTGATCCAAACGCTGAAGTCTTTTCTCTGGCTGAAATTATATTGATGTTTTTTCCTTGCAATTCTTTGTTCAATGCATTCACATACTCAAAAATATCAGCTAAATATGCGAGATGTGCAACCCATGAGGAGTTTCTAAACTTATCTGCGAGAACATGCTTTTGATCAATCATAAAAATTTCAAGTTCAGTTTTGAGAGCCCATACTCGGTTCAGAACATTTCCACGTGAGAGCCAACTGACTTCTGTAAGATAAAGTAGGTCTGTATATTCAGCTTCACCATCTTTACATAATTCACGAAATAGTCGCATGTTTAATGCATGTCCTTTGGCAACCTTAATAACATCATGCATGATGGCTTCCAGTGCAGGTTCCAAATGTTTCACAAGCAGTGCCTGGCGATGGATCATACAGTGGTTAACTTAAATTTTTGGATTATTCTCTCTTGCCAAAGCTGAAAAACCACTTACATGACCCAACATGGCTGGAGCTCCATCAGCAGACACAGCAACGCAGTCTGCCCACTTTAAATTAACGTTATTAAAGTATTCATTAACTTTATTGAAGACATCAATTCCACGAGATCACAACTCGAGAGGAGAACAAAACAATTCCTCTCTTCAAATCCTCTTCAGTTCTCTCCTTTGTAGCAAACATACACCATCAGCTGCAAATTATTACTGACATCTGTAAACTCATCAAGCTGAATAACAAAGCATTTACTCTCTTTTATTGAAGAAATAACTTGTTCCCTCACATTTTCTGCTAAAATAGAAATTCTTTCTTTCACAACTTTTGCAGACAAGGGCACTGAATTTAGTTTCATGGCTTCTTTCTGACCACACATAATCTCTGCCATTTTCAAAGCTGCTGGTTTAACCAGTTCCTCACCAATAGTATATGGTTTCTTGTTTCTTGCAATCAACCAGGTCACTTCAAAGCTAGCCTTTGATGCTGAACGTTGATCGAATGTACCTCTCAAGTTGCTGTCCAGTCTTTGTCTTTTGATAGACATTTCCAAATTTACAAAGTATTCCTGTGGTTTGGAAGACAAATGTGGGTGCAAATTATCCAAGTGTTTCTTTAATTGACTCTTTTTGAAAGATTCTGCAGTCAGTACTTTCAAACAGACAACACACTGTAGTTTCATTATTCCTTTGGCTTCTATTTGTGTAAACCCATAATTGAGGAACTCTTCCTGGTATATTCTTTTTCTAGTTGATGTCATCTGAAGGGTAAAAAAGACAGTGATCGAATTTAAGTTTTTTAAAGTTCATTTAAATTTACAATAATTTAATTGGTAAACGTGGCACTAAGACATGTCGTCAAGATGAAGGCAGTATTTAATTATTTTATTGACCATTGAAAATTAATCAAGCAAGGAGAAAATATATTAATCAAATTATCGAACTAACATAAAACTAAAATGTGGTTATTAAATGAAAATCTTACAGTTAAAATAGAACTATTGAAATAAATTAAATGAAATAACTACTTAAATCGACTTAAACAAAGCAAAAGCATGTGTCAAAAAATAAGGTTAAGGCGGGTAATAGACAACTGACGAATAATATCTGTTTAGCCACTTGACAACGCCTTAGCAACCAAATTGTTCGGAGTTCAACATGGCGGGACGTTTCCTAAACACGTATATTACATTGGCCACATGCAGTGTTGCCAGAAGAAAAATGTCTGTCGTAACAAGGAACGCGCTTTTTATATAATTTTATTTATGTCTATTGAGTCCTCGTTACCCCCAAGAATTTCATTTTTACCCCACTTGGGGTAATTTACCCCAGTTCGCTAACCCCTGCTTTATGGCTACAATAGTACAAAATAGGATAAAGATAGCTTATTTGTCGTGAAAAAAAAAATAATAGAAATCATCCCAAAATATGATAAATTCAATGCCTCTTTTCCGAAGTCTGATTATTACTGTTTTTGCTTTCATGATCTCATGATTTGGTTGGGTAAGGTAACCAGATCCTCATTTGGGACTTTCATACTTTGAAACGCCTAAATGCAGAATACTTATCTCCTGTTTAAACAGCATTTGATCTGTCTGGTCCTTTGCTAAAGTTATATGGAGCAATTTCTTTCCTTATACATCTCCCACATCCATATGATATCATGTTAACATCAAAAATAAGACTGACTGCTTGACATCAATCTTCTCCATACGTGGTATTAACAAAAAAAAAGACGTTGTGTTATTGTAATGAATAGTTAATGGTGTGTTTAGTCTGCTGATTCAACAGCTGACTTCTTCACGACATGGAGACTCACCAGATAATTATTATTGATCAACTATATGCATTCTTGCCACTCTTGATATACAGTAGATCTTCAGCCACCACCAACTACCTTTTGGATAAATGCCATGGAAAGGTTTGGGGAAATTTGTGTTAGCCTTCTTAGTTTCAGGACATCCAATCAACTTTGCCATATGTACCTACTTACCAAATTATGATTTTATGTTTTTGCACACACTTTTCAGTTGGGTAACTGGTTTCCTCTCTTCAGATTTCTCTACCAGTGCCAAGGCATTTCTGATTTCATCCATTGCTCGCTCTTCGTCTACATAAACTTCTTTCACTAACCACAAGTTCTCTCCATAATTTTGCTAATAATGGTAAATTCCATTCTTCTTTATTTGACCAGCCTTGAAGTAGGATCTGCTGGGATCATTGCCTTGGACCTTCAGTGCTACCAAAATACAGCTTTGCCTTATTTCTTCTAAGAAACCCATTCACCCTCTCCCTATCTGTGGCAATTCTCAAATCTACTGGCAAGATCAAATTTCTTTTTGTGGACTGACTTTTACCTCTGGTCTTTCAATTTATAGCTTATCTGTCACATTTATAGCCTTTCTTCATATTCCAAAAAACTTAGTGTTCTTTTTCACTCAAGATACCATTTTTCATCTGTACAACTGCAAATGCTGTATAAATCCTAAATCTGCCTAACTGTATAATACCATTCCTATATTTGGGATGGTGCACCAAAATTTCCATTGACATTATCCAGAAGAAGGCAGATTAGATGATGGATGATGCTCCTACCTCACAGAATCACTCCAGTCACTTTCTGATAGACTTTTTGTTTCTGCCTTAAGCCTTTTCTATAGAACATTGTTCTATTAAACAGACTGTTAAACACTTCACCTTTACCAAGTCAACTTCTCTTTCAGTTTCCATAATAGCTGTTTTCTTATGAGTAGCCTTTACACTATTTTTTCAAAAAACTACAATCTCAAAGTGTTCAAGAAACGCATTTCTTGAACACTTTCTGTTCAACAAATGCATTTCTTGAACAGAAACGTCTGTTCAAGAAACAATGCCACTAATCTATAGTTTTTGCAACATGATATAAGTGGGGTTAATATATATATATAAATAAATAAACAGAGAGTACCCAAACATGGAACTTGAGCCACTTCATACTTCCAGTAAGTTAATCCTGGGCAGGTAATTTCATCTGCATTGTCTGCCATTTGCACATATCACCTTCAGTGGAAAAACAAGTATAAATATTCCTCACTTCCCAGAAGATTTAAAACAAGTTATTGCCAAAAGCATGTTTGTTCCTGACTCTACCATGGGGAGGAAGCTCTGAATTTCATTATGCATTCTTAGCCCCCCCCCTCTTCCCTTGATAAAAATGCTATTTGTGAATTGAACTGTCAAATACTTGTATTGTGTTACTATCATAGCTAAACCAGTAATTAAATAAATTATAAAAATCCTACTTTGCGAACCAAATGCAATTCCCTTCACTGAAAATACTAGGTAATAAAAATCATCTACCATTTAGTATCAGGAACAAGAGGGAGGAGTTTTTGGCATTGGTTAGTGCAACCTTGCCAAAAGCTATAGGGACATTCTTTCCCTGTAACAGCAGTTACAGGGAAAGAATGTGAAGGGCCTAGTATTTTCAGAGAAGATAGGATGGAGGAAGGGTTCTGCTGATGATAGCAGATGAATTGCAGCCAAAAATAATAGGAGATAGGTGGGAGGGTGCCTGTTCATTTTGAAGCAGTTTGGTGTGAGATAAAGGCCAGTAAGACAAAATATACAGCTCATTGTTGCTACAGGCTAGGGAGTTCCACAGATGATTTGAAAGGCATTCATCACCAAATTAGTACAATGCATACAGATCGAGTGATTATTATGGAGGACTTCAACTATGGAGATATAGACTGGAAGGAAGAAAAATCACATGGTAGGAAGGAAACAGAATTTATACACCTACTAAGAGATAACTACATAAGGCAGCATGTGATGGGACTAGTGGTGGGAGAGTATTGGACCTGGTCATAGAATCAGAAGAGCTATCCATAACCAAGGTGACAACATTGCCTCCGATTGCTGAAAGTGATCATGCAGTCGTGACATGGGAGATTGTAAAACATGAGGAATATTCTGTCAAGAAGGAATATGTGGAACTATAAGGCAGGTGATTATTGACAAGCTCAGGAAGAATTGTAAATCCTTGCCATGGCATAAAACACTGCAGGGTAAGGATGTTACTAGTGCATGGGATATAGTTACGAGCCATCTATAGGATGCAATATTAAATTGTATACTTTAAGTAAGGAGGATTAATCAGATAGGTGTTAGATGGATCAGTAATATCATTAAACACGAACTGCAGAAGAAGAAAATGCTGTAGAGGGTATATAAAAAGAAAGATGACCAGAAAATTCATGAACAGTACAAGTCTCAGGCAAGAAACGTGACCAGCATGGCAAGGAAGGCAAAATCAGATCATGAGAAGAATCTAGCCAAGCAGTCCAAAGGAAATCCCAAAGAGTTCCTTCGTTATGTGGCAAGTAAGAGAAAGAATGACTATGAAAGATTCACTTTGCTGTGTGATGGTCACAAGAGACAGAAGGAGATAAAATAGTTGAGTTACTGAGTGACCACTTTGCAAGGGTATATCATTCTAGTGAGGTTGCTACTTTAATATATGACAGACACTAATGTTGGAATAAAGGTGGATGAATTGGAGGTTTTTAGGATATTGCAGAATTTCAGTGTAAATACAGCTATGGAATTAGACGGTATATCAGCTAGGATTTTGGATTTTGTGAGCATGTGTGAGGGAATAGCAAAGCCCCTGACTAGGCTCTTTAATATAAGTCTCAGCTCTGGTAGAGTTCCAAGGGAGTGGAAATTGGGCAAAATAATTCCCTTGTGTAAGGAAGGTTCTGACACTGTAGTAGCAAATTATAGACTAATTAGTATCTCAAATTGGAAAAATTGGTAAAAAATAGAATTCAAGTAGATCTAGAGTTGCGGAATGCATACTAATCAATATTGATTAACTGGTGGGCCTCTAAGTAGTGAACAAGTTATCTGTTGATGACTGGAATTTTGGAGAGGATTGAGGTGAGGGTGATTGGTTAGTTATTTAAATCAGACTGAGTGCATTAAAAAAAAAAAAAAATAGGCTGGATATAAGCTTGCTTGCACATTGAGATAAGTGCCAACTGTGTATAAAAGATTCTAGAGGTGATATAGGTGTTAGTTCTGAAGCTCAACTTTCGAGTACAGTTGGAGAGATGCAGTCAAGACTGGAAGACTTTTTAGTGTGATTTTGAATTTATACTAATGAGCTACCAATTTATGGTTATTGCATTGCTTTGTTGTTTGATATAATATATATATCACATCTCACTTTCTTCATAGCAGCATTTTTCATTTTCAGTTATTATGCATGCCTCTGTGGACATTTTGAAGTTGTTCAGTATCTTCTTGAATATGGTGAGTAACCTGTTTTGTGCTCATTTTTGTCAGCATGAAATGGGATTAAAGTCAAATAATTCATTTAGTTTTCTTTGCATATTCATTGGATTCTAGAAAAGTGGTAAAAATATAAATGATGAGTTGAGACAGAGAGCGAGAATCATGAATGATATGCTGGCAGAGCTATGTGAGGAGAACAGAGTGCAGTTTGTAAATGTGTTGTATGTATTTGAAGGAAGAGTGGATTTGTACAAAGTGACGGAAAGCATTTGAATGGCTTTGATGCAAGTCAGTGGAAAAGACTGTTTCTAGAAGAAGTGCACTGAGTGATGCATGCAAGATATCAAAGGAAGTAAGGGATGAAGTGAAAGGTAAGAGTGGAATGGATGAGACTGAAGTACTTGTTAATGGTAATAATAGTAGTGTGAGAGATGATGAGAGAACTTGAATACTAGAAAGAAATAGGGAGAATGGTGGTGGACAGGGAGACATGGCATAAGCAGAGTGCTAGAAGAAGAAGGGGATTAACAGCATATGAATGGAACGGCCAGAATTGTGAGGGGATAGTTGAGTCTGAAAAGATATATTGGGTAAGTGGTGATAAAAGTGATTGGCATATCCTGTGCTTATTTACAAATATATGATCATCAGAAGTAAGGAAGATGAAATTGTTTAATTGATTGAGTTTATTGTTCAAATATTGTTTGAATACAACATGAAGGGCTGTCCATGCACAATACATAGCCTCTTGCAGTCGAGTCATCCCCGCCTTTCAGTGGTATAGCCTGTTTCCACAAACAGAGCTCTGGCGAGCATTGCCACTGAAAAAGTATATCTTCTCTAGTTGGAGGAAATGCCAACTAGACCTCTAGATGGTAGATGTCTTTCATCACTAGGAGAAATAGCACCACCTTGCTAATTAGAGATGTGAAGTGACTGCAGTCATGTTTGGTCACTAGAGCAAGGGTTGTGGTTTCTGTCCCCTCCCCACTCTTCCCACATGCAGTGAAAGTGATACCTTCAATAACTTTCCAATCTCACTGTAGTGGGGCCAGGATCCTCCTCCATTTGAGGGTGCAGCAGTAAAATGGTTCTGCAGGCTGGCCACTGGATACCAAGTGTTAGTAATCAATCTGGAGACTTCCCAATCACCTAACATCAAATCCTGCGGCTACGTATTTTGCCAGTTCTTGACTGGAGGGAGACCAAATACTGTGGCTGCAGGGGGAACTGATAAGTCCACATATGGATATGAGACTGAGTTCCCTCTGTGTGGACAGTATGTTTGCAAGGCTGTCACCTCTCACTTTATGTCCCTCTTCCTCACCAAATACCATGATTCACAACCCAAAAATTTCACAAAAAATAGTTAAAAAAACTTCATTAAGAAACAAAAAAAAATCCAGCCACAAAACACATCGGAAATCCAACCAAAAGAATAATAAAAAAACAACAACAGAAATCCAATCAAACAACCCACCAACATTAATTCTTACCAAAAAACGTTTCCACATTCACTTCACCATCTATGACCTAAACAGCAGTATAAATGATGTACAAAACCACCTGCAGTCATCTAATCAGGACTACTACTATTCCTATCAGAACACTTGGCAACCTCAACAGCCGCTGTCCACCTCAACTGCCCAAACTACACATTACATAGCTCTTTCTTTTACATTCATCAGAACCAACATACCATGCCAGAGACTGCATATTTTTGAATCCTCACTGCTTGATCTTCTTTGGCTCGACTTTCTGTATTCTAAATACCCCAATAATGAGGTCATCCTTCTTGGAGACTTCAATGTCCACAACTCACCTTGGCCTCCCTTCTTCAGTTTCACTGACTAAGCAGGCAGGGATGCTGTGGTATTTGCCATCAGCAGTGACCTATCTCAAATCATCAATCTTCCTTCCAGAATATCTGACAATCCCCTCCAGTTTACCAACACACTTGATCTCTTCCTAACAAGATCCCCTTCCAGGTATGCTGTTGTTGTCAGTTCTCCTCTTGGTAACTTGGACCACAACCTCATACAAGTCTCTTGCCACTAAAGGTTGTTCTGTGTCCTTTGCCTCTACAAGGTTGCCAACTGGGAGGACCTCCATAACTTCTGTTCATCCTTCCTATGGTCTGCCTTACTCACTCTGCAACTGGATCACCAACTTTCTCAACAGTCGCTCACTACGTCCATGGTGGACAGCTACTCTCCCCAGATTTCCCCACCAATGCAGGAGCACCCCAGGGTTCTGTTCTTTCACCCACTCTCTTCCTGTTGTATATAAATGACTTGCTCTCTCAGATTCCCAATCCTGTACATAGCTTTGCCAATGATAGTACACTCCATTCCTTCTTTTCCTTCGACAACCCTTTTAGTGCTCAAGTATTAAAATCCTCAAGATCTGCCATGACTAGTGGCTTGAAATCAGATCTAGCTATACCCTAGTGGTGCAAGGACAACCTTGTAAACTTCTGTGCCATCAAAACTCAGTCATGTCTGATCTCTTGCAAGAAAGATCACACGTCTCTTCCCCTTACCTTCAGTGATACTGAGATATCCAAACATGATCAAATTTCTCTACTTGGACTGACCCACACCTCTGATCTTTCCTGGCACAACCACATATAAACTTTAGCTTCTGCAGCCACCAAAAAACTTGGTGTACTTTTTTTTGCAAAAGACACTAAATGGCTGCTAATGCTATACAAAGCTCAGATCCACCTAGCCATGGAATATTGCTTCCATGGGGAGGTGCACCAAAAATCCTCTCTAAAATTACTCAATTCTATACAGAAGAGGACAATCTGGCTAATTAATGATCCCTCTCTGACACATACCCACTTCAACCCTTCTCTCACAGACATCCAGTTTCTGCCTTATGCATCTTCAACAGATACTTTCGTAAAGTGCACTGCCGAATTGGCTGCTATTATTCCTTCATTTTCCTCAAAAATCATTAAAACAAGAGCCACTGCTAACCACCAACTTTTACAGTCCATCTTGAAACTCGCCAAATGCACTGCACTGCCTCCTTCTTCATCCCATTTACTTCTGTTCTTTGGAACAGTCTTCTCCACTCTGCCTTCTCCAAAGATTACCATTTTCAGCTGTTTGAGCAAAATGTAAATAGATTCCTTCTTGTTTTTATTCCTCTTCCCCACACATGTTACTAATGTGCTATAGGTCTTGGCTTTTCATGTGTGGATCAGATTTAAAAAAAAAAAAAGTGAAACATTGGTGGATGAGGTTGATATCCTGTTGCTGATATGATGTTGTTTTTTCCAAAGATAGAAAGGACAATTAGGGAGTGGGGGGGGGGGGAGTGCTGCCAATGATATCATAGTAGGTGAATTATGTCCATGTAAAGTAGGGAAGGAAGATGGAAGTAATGGCAATGTGTGTTTGAGGAAGTATGCTGTTGGGTGGAAGTTGACAGGAAGAGATATTTAGTTGGATATTGCTAAGGCCAGGGAATGTGGAGGTTGGGAATGAAATGTATAAACAACTTGGATTAGTGAAAGAAGGGTGATTTTAATTATAGTAATATAGAATGAATTGATAGCATTTTGGAATAAGGAAAATGAATTTCTTGAGAGAAAACTGTCTTAGGCCGTAGTGTAGGAGTGATCATGAAGCAATCACCTGGGTAGTGACAAGACATGAATACAAGAAACAAATATTTGTGGAACTAAAAGGCTGGTAATTATGAAAAGCTTAGGCAACAGCTTAGAGCTATAGCATGGAATGAGAAATTCAGCATGAAGGAGATAAATGCAACTTGGGCACTGACAAAGAAATATTTAACAGCATCAATGTATTCCAGAGTTGAAAAGGCCAAATTAGGGTGTTATATAGAGTTAAATAGATGAATGAAGGAATTAAGCATGCAATCTGAAAAATGAATGCACTGGAGAGATAGCACAAGATGAATAATGGTAATAATCAGTTGCATAAAGAGTATAGAGCAGGCCAGGAAGGTGATTCATTTCATAAGGACAGTAAAAGGTAGATCAGAACAAGAAAAATCCTAGGGAGTTTTTTTCAGTATGTGGCAAGTACAAAGAAAAATTATTATGGCAGGATTATGTTAATGGATAAAAACATGCAATACTTTGTTGCAGAGGACAAGGTATTCTGTGAACAGTTCATTAGGGTGTTTCTTCATCATCATCAGTACAAAATCATGAGAAGCCCAAGTGGATAGAAGAAAGGGGAAGATGTGATGAGTGAGCAAAGAGATTTATGAAGAGTTAAGTAAGCTTTATCTCGATAAGGAAACAGGACTTGATGACATATCACCACACATTTTAAGGGAATGTTTCAGGGAATTAGCATCAACCTTGGCTTATCCTGTTTAAAAAGTCTTATAGCAGTGCAACAGTACAAATTCCAAAGGAGTGGAAGATAAAATTCTTCCACTTGACAAAGGCGGTGATAATGCTAAGGCTACAAATTATAGGCTGATCTGTATATCTGGAGTGGTAGTTAAGGTGTTTGACAGGTTTGTGTGAGAGTTAAGATACAAAAGTGATTTGATAACAGCAGTGCTCTCTGTAACTATCAGAATGGATTTGTGAAAGGAAGATGTTTTACCAACTTATGTACTGTAACACTGTGATGAATGTATTCAACAACAGATGAATATACATTGTTGTACTTAGATTTTGCAAAGGCTTCTGATACATTGCCACACAACAGATTCGTAACTAAATTGTAGAAGATGGGATTGGATACTAGATTAGCGAGTTATACAAACAACTTGCTGTCAGATAGGTATCAGCAAGTTGTGTTTCAGGGTGCAGTATCTTGAAAGGGGAAAGTCACTAGTGGTGTGCAGGGTTTTGAAGTATTGATTTTTCTTCATATATTAATGATATTGGGATGGATTTAACTAGATATACAACTGTTTCCAGATGATGCAAAACTGAGGAGAACGATGTAGATGTAGCCTTTCATGAGGACCTGAATAGATTGTATGAGGCAAGTGAGAGTAACTCTCAGTTCCATCTATCTTATCGACACTCTACCCTTTCCTCTTTTTCCAGAATTTTAAAGTCTTCCTTCAGTCCTTTTCAGTGTGTCTAAAATATTTCAACTTTCTTCTGTCCTTAGGGAGCCTTAAAGTTTTACCAATCCCTTATCACACCTATCCATTCATCCACCTTTCAGTATATGATATCCTCAACAGCCTTTGTAATACCACATCTCAAAAGCAGCATTTTCCTATCAGACTTCTTTAGGTTCCAAGTCTCATATCCTTAAGTCGCTGTTGGAAAAATAGCTGCATCCAAAATCTTCAACTTGCTGTGCACGTAGATCCACCCTTACAGATTTTTAATCTTCTGATGTCTTCTGAACAGCAATTCTTCACATTAATAATGGATCCCAGGTACTCGAAATTACTGACTTTTTCAACTCTTTCTCCATTAATGTACGCTTGTTTCTCAGGAGCTTATCTGCTTGTATTTCCTCTGAGAACCATAATCTTTGTCTTGCTAGGATTGATCTCAAGTCCTCTGTTCCTACTGATCTTGTTAACTTTGTCAAGAATTTGCCCTAGTTCTTCCTATATCTTGTACCTCAGGTTACTGATCAATCTGCCACCTATCCTAATTCCTGTGTTAAGCTCATCCAATGCTACAAGCATGATGTCCTCAGCAATGGATATTAAACTAGTGAGGAGAAAGTGGGCATCCTTGCCTAACTCCCTCTCCAACCTGAAGCCAATCAGTTAATCTAGTTTCACATGCTGAAACTGTGGGAAGTCTTGAAACACGTTACGATAGGGAGTCTAAATTCTTTATATTTTTTCTGTGATCTGTATAAGGCAAAGGGTCTGATCTCTGGTACCCTTACCTTTCCTAAAACCTGATTTTTTCTCAGACATCTCTGCCTCAACTTTAGCTTCAATCCTATTTAGAACAATCTTTAATAAAATCTTGTTTGCATGAGAAATTAAACTAATAGTTCTGTAGGTTTTGCATTCCTTCATATCTGTCTTCTTGTGTAGTGGTATGAAAGCCGACTTTTCAATCTATAGGCCATGATATGTCTCCCATATCCTTGAAATTCAATCTGTGAAACACTCTTATCCCTCCATCCCCTGTAGCCTTGATTAACTCTGCTGGAATTCCATCTGCATTCAGGGCCTTATTGCTATTAAGCTATTTAACTGCTCTTTCCACTTCGTGCCTAAGTGGAGGAGATTCCAAATTGGTGAGAGGGATCCTCCAAATTTTCTTTGTCACTCTCTGCTATACACTTCCTCACATCGTCTGTTTTTGATTTCCACTTCTATTAGTACTGCTCCATTCCTATCTTTCATGACATTCGATTTGGGCTTAAACTTGTGCTTTAGGTCATGAACTAAACAAAACATACATCCTTTTATAATTGTATCTCCTCATCTGGAACTCTGTCTCTTCACATTTATTAGTATAAAACTTTTCCTTGTCCTGCCTGATGGCTCTTCGGACTTCTCTATGTAATCTCTTATATTCTTTAGTGCCTGCATATCTTCTTAGAATAGTCTTGTATGTTTTTCTGGAGGCCTTCAACTCTCTGAAGATCAGTTACTCGACACATGCCATCCATCTCATTGACGGTCTACCCCTTCCTCTTTTTTCCAGGAACTTTACCTTCTATTACTTGTCTGAAAAGTCCTTCTTCCAACCTTTCAATATGTCCAAAATATTTTAATTTTCTTCTATCAATATCCTTAAGGAGCCTTAAAGTTCTATTGATCTTTTCTAACACCCATTCATTTCTACGTCTTTCAGTATATGATATCCTCGACAGCCTTCTGTAACACAATATCTCAAAAGCAGCTATACTTTTCTTATCTGACTACTTTAGGTTCCAAGTCCCACATCCATAAGTCGCTGTTGAAAAAACAGCTGCATCCAAAATCCTCAACTTTGTTCTCATGGAGATAGATCCCTCCTTGCATATTTTAGACAAGTCTCTGACTGCTGTTTTCGCCATTCCTTCTGAATAGCAATTCTTCACATTAATAATTGATCCCAGGTATTCAAACTTGTCGACTTCCTCAATTCTTTCTCCATTAAGTCGCACTTGTTTTTCAAGAGCTTCCCTGTTTGTATTTCCTTTGAGAATCATAATTTTTGTCTTCTAAGATTGAGTTGTCAGAGGACATCATGCGTGAAGCATTGGATAAGCTCAAGAGAGGAAATCCAATGCTTCACGCATGATGTCCTCGGCATGTTTACTAAACAAACCCAAAATAATGCAATTTTTTTTCTTTCTTATTATTTTGATCCTTCCCCCCCCCCCCACACACATATTGATAACCTATAGCTGACTCCAGAAAATGATGCATTTTTCTCATCTGTGAATTGCTCACTGTGTGCCTGTTTTACCTTAGAATCTGTGAAACCAGCCTCAACTTGCTATGAATTCCTCAGTTTGATCTGAGGTACATCCTGGAGTTTTCCTCTGCAATTCTTCAAAAATTAACCTAGCGCCTTCTCACAGATCATTGCATGAGAAGGCTAGGATCTCCCTTCATGTCTTTCTCTAATCCAGGTGATAATCAGCTGTTCCATCCCTTCATTGATTGAAGATCTATTCTTGTCTGAAATTTTCATTGCATCAGCAGATACCCTAGCACCCATAATCTTCTCTCTCTCTCTCTCTCTGTTGCCAAAAAGTTGCCGCAGTTGAGCTAGGAACGCCATACTGTTGAACTACATCTGTAATTGTTCTACCTTTCTGCACTTTATCTACAATTTCTTTCTTCTCTATGCTCAACCAGGTGTGCTTCTTTCCTGAATTATTCTTCTGTTCACTTCTCTTTGGAACCATTCTTAAATTTTACTCAAAAAAATAATAACTGCAGATGCACAAAATTTTTATTTTCTGAAAAATGCAGAATTGAAAATTAGTACAAACAACACTAGCAAACACCAACGCAGACCAGCAAGAAATGCACAATTCCATGCACGGGCATGCACTGGCCTGTGAAATTCAACTGTTGAGTTGTGAGGCAGCAATGTATGTGTATCCAGGATACATCCTCCCAAGTCATGACTGTATGATCACTTTTAGCAATCAGAGGCAATGTTGTGACCTTGGTTATGGATAGCTCTTGTGATTCTATGACCTGGTTCAATACTCTCACTCCCCTTGTTCCCTCCATCACATGCCTCAAGTAATTATCTCTTAGTAGGTGTATGAATTCTATCTCCTTCCTGTCATGTTAACTTTCTTCCTTCCAGTCTATATCTCCATAGTTGAAGTCGTCCATAATAATCACTCGATCTGTACTCGTACTAATTTGGCGATGCATGCCTTCCAGATCATCTGTGGAACTCCCTGGCCCATAGCAGCAATCAGCTGTATATTTTGTCTTGCTTCGTTGATCTCACACCAGTCTGCTTCAAGTGAACAGTCACACTTCTGCCAATCTCCTGTTCTTTTTGGTCACAATTCATCTGCTATCATCAGCAGTACCCTATCCTATGTTCTCAATCTTTTGTGAAAATACTAAACCCTTCACATTCTATCCCTGTAATTATATCATATATATGGCCTGGTTGGCTGAGTGGTTAGTGTATCTGCTCTCCAGCGAAACGGCTGTGGGTCTGAATCCTGACATGGATGTTTGTGATTGTGAAAATATTAGTGGTGTTGGCAGGCGGCAGATTGCATTGGTCTAACACATCTTCCTTCTGGCAGTCTTTCCTTCACTGTTTACCAGAAACTGACACATACTGGCCAATATATACACACAAACTCTTACCACCAACACAAAAACTAGGGGTCATTAATATACTTAAAACAGGACTTTGAAGATTTGCTCCAATGAACAAGCACTTAAAGATGAATTAAAAGTTATCAGCAATACCTTCTTAAAAAATGGTTAAAGCCAAAATACTATCAACATATTTCTGTACAAGACCTCACGTATAAACAAAAATAAACAAGAATAAATCATGCCCTGAACACTTTACATAGAATTGACTGGAAAAGCACCTATTGTTTACATCACATGATATGAATGTAAATTTAACACGTTCGCTGCCATGCTACATCGGCATGGTCTGTTCCCCTACGCCGAGCAATTTCACTTCTTCAAGGTCAGTACGATAATCTCGTTAACGGAGGTAAGCGTCCTACGAGTATACTCGTAGTTGGCTTGTACACAGCATATATAGTCTATGAGAATACACAGTTTTGATGCTAGCCCCACAAGCCAAGCATTTTCACTTCTTCAAGGTCACTACAATAATCTCGTTCCCGGCGGTAAGCGTCATACGAGTATACTCGTAGCTGGCTTGTGAAGCAGGTTTACCCACTACGAGTATACTCGTAGTTGGCAGCGAACGTGTTAAGGAGGCCTGTGAGATTTTTATCAATCACCCTAATCTTAACAATAATGACTGTCTAAAAATCCCAATCATATGTAAAGTACATATTCTACTTAACCCCTTTCTCCCTAAGGGTTAATTTTAAATAGAACCATAGGTAATCCAGGATCCTAAATCTAATATAACAATTGTCAAGTTAAAGTAGGACATCATTTTCACTGTAACTATATGAAAGAATGTTTTTCTGATGTTATTATAATTTTTATTTTCACTAGAGGTCAGGCCAGTAGAATAACCATTGATCAAATCATTGTCTCTTCAGCATACTATGCGAAATGTATTTTAGCTTGTCTCTGTGTATATATATATATGTGTGTGTGTATACTCCAGATGATGACCATCATATGAAGGTTGAAACATCGAGAAATTAAAATAATTATTTATAACACGGTTGTAGAGTCTATAATTTGTGTAAAATGAGTGCTGATCACCGTGTAACGCTAAAGGAAAGGATTGAATATCACCCAAGCAGCATTGATCTCCTTTCCACCCATATATGTAGTTCCACATATACCTTTTCCTCACAGCAGTCCTCACATAGCTGGCAACCATCTAGGTAACTTCATGGTCCCTCCCACCAATTGGAGGGAGATTTGACATCTCATTTATAATAGCATCCTCTGATGAGATGATCAAATCCAATACCCTCAATCCTCGTGTGCACCACTGTGTTACATACTGCATGAGGTAGTTGTCCCTCAAAAACTCAAACTCATTTTCTTTACTTCCATATGCTATCTCATCATCTCAATCTATATTGCTGTATTAAAATCACCCATAATTATCACCCTTTTGCTATTTGCTTATACATTTTCTGGTCACTACCCTCCACATTACCAGGTCTATAGCAACATCCAACAGGTATTTCATTCTATTCACCTTTATCTCACACCATACTGCCTCAAAACCACTACCAATATTTTTTTTCCTTGCATCTGTACATTGTATGGACATAACTCTTTTCTATCATCAATAGCACTCCATCTCCTTTTTTACTCTTTCTATCTTCGTGAAATGCACATAGCCTTCCAACTTTATTCCTGTCAGGATGTCATCCTCATCCAACCATGTCTCACTTATGCCAACAATTTTTGGGTGAATAATCTCAATCAATGCAACTATTTCATTTCACGTCTTTCTACTTCTAGCATTCATACACAAAAATACCAGCTCATTCCTAGATCTATAACAAGTTTCACTGATACCACTTCTTAGATGTGACTTCTCCATACATTCCTGAAGCCAGGAATGTATGGAGAAGTCACATACATTCCTGGCCTCCATACTCCTTACTCGTCATAGAACTCTTTTCAAATCCAACTGTTTTCTCTACATCCCAGGTCATCCCCTTTCCCTTTTGTCTACACACATTCACATCCTCTAGACGCATCAATCTTTCTCACGCTGCATTGCCTTGTCAACCCTGAGTCACCCTGTTTGTCTTGCACACTTGTTCTCTCATGCTATTTCTTCTTTCATAAGCACCACTTCAATCTCTCCTTTTTTACTTTCCCACACTTTGACATCACTTCTTACTTGCTCAGATTCATTCTCTGCACTCATCACTCTTTCTTCCAGCAGCAGTCTCTCCAAATGACTCACACCAAAACCATTGAATTGCAGTCCATCAATTTTATACAGTTCAATTTCACACATTAACAAACTGCATTAATTTTTCTTCAAAAGTCTCTCCAAATGACTCACACCAAAACCATTGAATTGCAGTCCATCAATTTTATACAGTTCAATTTCACACATTAACAAACTGCATTAATTTTTCTTCACACATTTCTGCTAACATAATTTTTGTTCTCCACCTCATCTCATCACTGTCATACCTGGCCAACACACTGACTATCTTTCCTATCACACTATTATCATTTATCCTTCTCAACAACCTCCTGATATCCAATTGTACATTCTCCTTTTTCCCAGTCAAGTCATTTGTCCCTACTACCACTACCAACTTCTTTGCTTGCTTACTCCTCATATCCAACACCTCAATCACTCTGTTTATTTTACCTCCAGGAAAACACACCTTGTGCATCTTATCATTTACCACACACGTCTAATAATAAAATCGTCATATAATGCCACTCACAGATCTTTCGTTACCATTTTCATATTGACATCTTTTGTTTTCGTCTTCACTCTTCCATACATATCTACAATTCTCATCATTTCACTCTGCATCTACCTCATTTCTTGCTTCATCTTCACCAACTCAGCTTCCAAATCTTTTGTCATTTTTTCACTATTATTCACTCTCGCTATTTTATCACCAGTCACACACACACTTGTTTGCCATTGATCACACTCATCACCTTACTATTAACTGTGGTCTGTTTTTCAATGTCATTATTGCCCACTTTATTGTTAATTTTAATTTTTTAACATATAAAGTATCACCAACTTTATTGTAATCGAACTTTTTTTCCGCACTATCATTTCCACGTACTCTCTGAATATTTGCACAATCTTCAACTGCCATGTTGGTTATGACATGTTCTCTATTCACATTTAAACTGTTTAAACTGATATTTAAACAAGCCTCATGGTCCATCAGAATATTGCATTTCCTACATGCCCACACTTATTCTTTTCTTCTATTCAGACCCCCCACATAAACATTCGCAACATCCCCACACCCTCACACATATATACTATATTCACGGCACTGTACCATTTTTGAGAAATCCATGCTGTCTACCTTTGTGTTCGCACAGATCTATACAGTTAGTTGCCTTTCACTGCCATGTTGTATCAGTGTACTAAATTTAATAATTTTGTAAAACACAAACAAGCTCACATTCTACAAACACTGCAAGCGTACAACTTCTACCACAAATCTTATACATAAACACAGACATTTACAATTAATTGGTCAAAACAACTTGTCTGAACTGGGAGCCTTCTTTACACAAACCTTCCCTTTATGCAAACATAATTAAGAAAAAAAGTTAATGAAAAGTGAATAAGAATTCCAAGATAAGATTTTTACTCCCACACAGTTATAATGTTGTGTTAATATAGTAAGGATTTTTTTATTTTATTTCTTTATTTTCCTGTCTGCAAAAGGTTGTATAAATCTATAATACCTTAGCTCCATGTATAGTACTAAAATTTTTTTTTTTCTATTTTGATCAATTTTATATATTTCTTGTGTTTTTATTTATTTTTGAAATAATCCAGAAATGTCACTCAGGAAACCAAACATGGAACTTTTTCAGACTACTTCAGGCTTCCAATAAGTAGGGGTAGTGGTCCCACGTTGCGTTATGAAATTCATATCCCACCTAAACACAATCATCCATGCCAATGGCAGGATTCAAAATCCACAGCCTGTTGGTTGACAAATAGATATGTTACCGACTTGGCAAGACAATGATGATGAAAAAGCAGAAGAGGATACATCGATGGCTGCTGGTGGGGGGGGATAAAAAAATTAATTCTGCTTTGTAAATTGATTATTATATAGTGTGATATGTAGCTTATCTTTGATGTAGTTTATAATCTCCCTGGACCATTTTATTAAGGAATTTGTATTAAAGCTGATATTCAAATAAAATATACTGAGCTTAGTTCTGTACTAACTGATGATATTATCTTTTTAACTAAATTTCCTCCAAGTTAAAACTGATGTGATTAAATTTGATAGCAAAATCAGCAGTAAACACCAAACTACTAAAAAGACAGGAAAACAGAAAACATTCACATCATTCCCAGTAATGAGCTTAAAGGAATAGGTTCCCTACTTCAGTATTTACAAGCACTTTTTAGTGAATATTTAATTAAATATGAAAATAGAAAAGTAAATTAATAGCATTCAGTAACATATCCCTACATTTTTGAAAGGAATGGTCAAGTGTGTTAAAAAATAACAGCTTTGATATACTTATTCACTAAGAACCTTGCTATAGAGAAAGTCTCAAAGAAATGAAAAAAAAAAAGGATGAAATTTTTCTGCTTCACTGAGGGGAGGAATTTATGATCAAAGTTTCAAATTCTAAGCCTGTCTGTATGGTGAGGATTGTGATCAGCTAAGGGATCCAGAATTGGACTGATAAAAACAGAATTCTTTCTGATGGTAAGAAAATGTTTGTTAAAAGTTCATGTTTTAGCAGTCATTAATACAATGGATGGGGCTAAGGGAGATATCCAGAATCTTAGAGAAGACATATTGAACGTTTTCAAGTCACTTCAGGCCTCTAATAAGCAGATGGTGGATTCGCACTAGGTGATGAAATTCATGTCTCTTGTAAAGGTATTCACAAATATCTATGCCTGTAGTGGAATTCAAACCGTCAAACTAATGCTGGATAACAAAGACATTTTCCACTTAGTGTTGATACATAAGCCATTTGAGCACCAGGCCAGCATGTTATATTTTACAACAAAATGACAAATGCATTGGCCAAAAAAAGCTTATTATTATACTTAGATTTTTCAGAAGCCTTGGATAGATTGCCTTTTGATAAGTTCATAACTAAATTGGATAATAGGTTATCTGATATACACTAGGGGCCAAAATTGTGGAAACCTTTTGAAAAAAAAGTGTATTTCTGAAGTTTGATGGCTCATGACACCACTTTTTATTGGAGTAATACCATAAAATTATATATCAATGGAAAGATAATTTAATCAAGAATGTAATGCAATAACGTTTATGAAGGATTTTTTATTAGAACAGCAGTTATAAAGAAAAGTGAAACACAGAAAAAATGAGATGTACAAAAATTCTCACAATGTGAGTTAATACTTAGTTGGGTAACCTTTATCATTAATTACGGCCTTACAACGCCTTCCCATGGAGTGACCAAGTTTTTTAGTTCTGCAGCTGTTATAATGTGAAACCAAGATTAAATTATTGCTTCTATTAATTGGGTTTTATTGGTGGGTTGCTTCTAACTAACAAGTTTCTTTAGTTGCATAGATTTTCGATTGGGTTAAGGTCTGGGCTATTCCCAGGCCATTCCAGCAGTGGAATATGATTATCTTGAAACCACTTTTTGCACACAGCAGCAACATGACATGGACTGAATCCTGTTGAAATATAAATGTTCATTAGCTTGGAAAAGATCACGTGCGGAAGGCTTCAGTTTGGGCTCAAGTATTTCGTTTATGTATTTTGGGCATTTATATTCCTATTAATCATGCAAATTCTGCCCACCTTTTGATGTCATACAACCCCAGATCATAACACTAAGTGGGTGTTTCATGGTAGGTGTAATGCAATCAGGATGCAAATCTTCTCCGATTCTTCTCCTTACGTATTTTATGCCATCACTACCAAACAGGGAGATTTTGGTCTCATCACTCCAAATAACACTGTCCCATTGTTCCGCTGTCCAGTTAACATGGGTTTTATCCCAGTTTAATCTTTTCAACCTTTGTTTGAGAGATAAAAATGGCTTTTTTCATGGAATTCTAGACCAAATTCCTGCAGTCTGTGCCGAACAGTCCTTGCACTCAACTTCACATTGCATTGAGCCATTTCATCTTGTATACACCCAGATGATTTTCTCTGTCATGTAATCATGTAAGCACAGTCTCTCAATTCTTCTATCATCACTTTTCCTGCCTTTACCAGTCTGGTTTTGTAGTGACTGAGTCTCCTTATACCTCTTCAAAAATTTAGAAATGCCACCTTTGGTTAAGTTCCCACCAATTTTTCTTCTAATTTCTTCATAACTGTAGCTTTGTTCACTTAATAGTACTGTTTTGCATCTCTTTCTGGGTGACTAGTCAACTCTTTGCACCATTTCTTTAATTTTATTACATTTTACAAGCTCACTAAATGAAAGAACACCCCAAAAAAAAATCAACCAACTTGATAGCAATCACACAACACACTTACAAATGTCCTCCTCTCAGCTCCAATACATGACATTAATAGCTGAATCCTACTGTGACCTTATTGCCAAAACAAAATGACACCTGATTGGCTCTCTAAACACTCATGCTCATTGGCTACATTCAAATGAAGGAAAGCTACTTCATATTAACCTAAGCAAGTTGTGATTCTTTTTTCTGATTATTTGGCTATAACTTTTCATAGAATACAGATAATTGAACAAACTTTGTTGCATTATATTCTTGATTAAATTATCTTTCCATTGATATGTAATTTTATGGTATTACACCAAAGAAAAGTGGTTTTATGAGCCATCAAACCTCAAAAATACACTTTTTCCAAAAGGTTTTCAAAATTTTGGCCACTACTGTATATCAAGAAGTTGTTTATGGGGGAAGGTTTCCTTTGTACTGACAAAGAAAAGTTAAAATGATGTGTCACAGAGGTTTGCTTTTAGCCCATTACCATTTAACTTATAACTTATTTTTAAAAAAAGTTAAATAAATTAAATAAATAAAAATTAAAAAAGTTAAATAAATTTAACTTATATTATGTATTTAACTTATAACTTATATCTCCTACTAATGATACTAGGAGAAGTTTGAATGCCAATATACAGACGATACAGAGTGAGGAGAATTATGGAGAATAGAATAGATGTTGTGGTTTATAGAAGGGTCTTGAAAAGACAGAGTAGGCAAATCAGTAGCACTGACTGTTCAGTGTTGTGAAGCATAATGCTTTGACATTGAAAGACAGGGATGGGTTCAGAGTACTTATGATTAGTGGAATATCTTGAAGCCAGTAACAGCAATAATGGATCTGGGAGTTAATGGTCAGTACAGAAAAATTTAAGGATGCATTGCAGAATTGTAAGACTTTGCTATGATGACAAATTATGGTCATGAGGAGGACATTGACAGGTAATGTAAATAGGTTATGGATTCATTGTATAAGGCTTTGATCAGGCAGCATATGGATTACTGTTGGCAGATCACCTGTTTTCTTTGGGGAGAAGGATATGATTTAGGGAAGTGAAGAGCAGTTTTTTATGGAGAGTGGTTGCAAAGTGGAATACATTTTCTCAGAATGTGTGAATGTGGAAACAGTTGGATGAGTTTTAGGCAGAGTTCAGAAAAATGTTCAGAAAATGAAGTGATTAGAAAAGAATGGATCAGTTGAGATTTATATGTGATAGGGGCACATTTCATGATCATTCTCAAGTGTGCGGATCTGTTGATGGTGATATAATAATGATAATAAAAGGAATTGAAACTAATGAATGAATATTAAATCGACCTCCAGGAAGTCAACTCATTGAGGAAGGCCACATGTTACCTGCACCAGCTGACATACACTAGTGCTCAAAAGCTAAGGACAAATGACATTTTTACCTGTATGTGAAATAATTTTCATGACTGCAGACAAATGTGGACATAAATTTATTGTAATCATACTAATAAATTATATTCCACCAAAAATATGTTGTTATAAATTTCATACAAATGAAATTGCAATATGTTTTTGCTTGTTTTAACTAAGGATGTAGTTAAAAAATTTGGAGACACATTGTAGTATGGAATGTGTCCACACCGAACTGCGGCGATTCAGGAGTTTTTGAGGCAAACTGGTACACTCCTCCTTCAGAGCAAGGACGAGTGTACACTGCTCATGTACGATGTGATGTGGCATTGGGATCCATAAAAATGAATTCTTTGCCTACAGCACCATGGAACAATCAAACATGACATTGAAGAATTTGGTTGCAATATTGTTCACCAGTCATAGTCCCTTTTTCCAGCAATTGTAGCCCAATGCATCCATTAAGCATAATGCCTCCCCACCATATCTATCGCTTTCAAGAACATTCTCGTGATGGTAAGCAGTACCACTTTCACATGAGATCAGAGGAAAAACTAAAATGACTCTCATCTGTAAAGAGTACATTAACTCATTGGTGTCTTATCTTATCCAATTTTTATGGCTACAACACCGGTGAAAACATGCTCTACGATGAGCTGTGGATGAAGGGATGCAGATGTCTACTTGTCACGGATCTCTTGCCACAGTTTTTGTCAAGATATCCTTGTACCTGTGTTTTGAATGGAGCCTTCTTGTAAGCTCACCCCATGGTACATCAATTATGTTTTGCTGTTACAACCAAAAATCTGTCTTCATGCTCTGTGGTAGAGCGAGGGTGACCCCTTAGCAACTGTCTGGAACACATTCCATTGGCTTGAAATGCTGACCAGAGCCTGGATACAATGCTACAAACTCTCAAGCAATATCAGTAATCTGCAGCCTTCTTCAAGCTTTCCAGTAATTCTTCTCTCCATGAAATCATCTGAATGATGTCTTTGAGACTTTACAAGAGACATTCAAGTTTGCAAATTTATTCCTTCAAACACAATTTGGTTATAGTAGCCTTTTGCCTTTTATACTGTTGAGTGCTACCACGTGACCCCTTTGCGCACGATTCAAAAATTTGAAACCGCTTTCTACTCAGAATCATCAGTTATACAAATTGCCACAAGCTGATTCATCTGAATTTGCAATTGGAATCTTCAGAAATAGTGTTCATCCTTAGGTTTTGGACACCAGTGTACTTATTCTTCAATTCATTCACACTACTTGTACACACAGCATCTAATGCAATCTATTCCAATCACACACCACTCTATGAGAGAAAAATATAGCTCTCACCCATTCTTGATAGCATTCATTCTCAACTTCCAAGGATGCCTTTGCATCCTTTTGCCATCCTCCATAAAATGAAAAATTCAATCTGCTGAAAGCTTATATGATCCTTTCAGAAGTTTGTAAGTCTCAATCATATCACCCCTCTTTCTCCTGTTTGCTAGTGTCTGTAGTCCATTTCTTAATCAGTATTCCGTAATCCTGATATCACTTTTAATATTCTCCTATGCACCCTCTCCACTCTATCAGAATTACCACGGAAACTAGGAGACCAGACCTGCATGCATTATGTCCCTGCGAGATATTATTATTATTATTACCTCATGGAGTCAAAGACTCATCTGGGAGGTCTTTTTATCACAAACACAGCTCATCATATCGTGTCTTAAACACTCCTTGCTGACACCACACTCTCAGCCAAGGCATTCCAATCATTCACAACTCTGCATGAAAAAAACCTGCCTCTCACTCCCCTACTCACACCCTCTTTATACAGTTTCCAGGGATGACCTCTGGTTCTCCCACTGTTTTATGTAAAACGTGTCCAGCATTAATCCTATAACAACCCCTTACCAACTTGTAGGTCTCTATCATATCTCCCTTATTCCTCCTGTCCACCAGATTCTGCAGATTACATCTTCTCCATCTTTCCTCATACTCGACATTCCAGAGGTCAGAAACCATCTTAGTCAGTCACCTTTGGACCCTTTCCAACATCTCTTCATCCTTCTGAAAACCAGGTGACCAAATCTGGGCACAATAGTCCATGTGTGGCCTAATCAAAGCCTTCTACAACGGAACAAGAATCTCCCTACTTCTATACGTCAGTGTCCTCCGCATCATTCCCAGAAGCCTTTGTGTTGTCTTCATAATTTTGACTATGTGTCTCCTAAATTTCAGATCCTTATCCACTATCACCCCCAGATCTCTTATTTCCTCCACTTCCAATAATATATCCTCACCAAGTATAAATTCTGAATCCCATCTTTGTTTTCCAAATTTTAAAACCTTATATTTTGCAACATTTAACTCGCATCCCCATTTCCGTGCCCAATCACTCAATTTATTCAAGTCTTCTTGTAAGGCCACAACATCTTTACTACTCTTCATGGTTCATCCCAACTTTGCATCATCTGCTTATGACCTTGTAAAGTTTCAATATGACTTATATTTACATGTCAAAGTTTGTTTCAGCATTTCAATTATCCTCTGAGTTGAATTTGCAATCTTTGCTATATGGCCCTTGAATTCTTGGGATTTTTATGCCACCATTATTCGCATGGATAAGAGGAGTCAGAAAGGATCTTACCTTAAATCTTGCAGACTCACATCAGGATGTGAGTCCGCAAGATTTAAGGTAAGATCCTTTCTGACTCCTCTTATCCATGCGAATAATTTTGATTAACCACCCCAATCTTAACAATAATGGTGGCATAAAAATCCCAAGAATTTGGATGGCACACATTCAGCCCACTTTTTTTCCAGGCAACCCTGACTTTAGGATACTTTTAGCAATTTTTCATCTTTTATTGGCCATTATCCATACCAGTTGACTGTAATTTATATGTATACTTATATAAGTAATTTTTTTTTTATTTATTATTAATTTTTTTTTTCCTTTTTGTAAACATGTTGCTCTCCAGCTTAATTTAATTTTGTAACCTAATGGATAATAATAATAATATGACTCTAGCTTTCTTTTATGGTGTAGTAAGGTTTTTTTTTAATTTCACCAGAGGTCAGGCCAATAGTTGTAATGGTTGATCAGTAACATTAGCATGCCATGTAGATTGTAGTGCAGCTTATTTCTTTGAATATATGTGTGTACTCCAGATGGTGACTTTAATGTAAGGTCAAAATGCTGAGTGCTTATTCTGGTTTATATTAAGCTAAAGTTTTATGCTACCATGGTAGTTGTTTCCATAATTTGCATAATAATGTACTCATCTAGAGATGCCAACAGGCAGAGGACTGGAAGGGATATCTTCACACCCAAATGTGACAAACATTGGTTGCTGGAACATCAGAGTACATCAGATAGTAAGAAAAATGGACAGTAATAAACATATAGCTAGGACAGCAATGGAATCCACAGGGAAAAAGGAAAAGGAGTTGCCTCAAGATGACCTGGAGGAAACAGACTGAGATGAATGTAGCATTGATTGAGGCCCTATGCTCTGCAGGGAGTGAAGAGGATAAGTAAGTAATAAGTCTCTTGGCACAAGCACATCATATCAATAGCTTCTTCAACTTCTAAAAAACTAGGCATTCTCTTTTTTGCTCAAGGGGCTGTTTTACATTCACCCAGCTACTAACCTTATATAAATCCCAAATCTGCCCATCCTTAGAATACTGTTCATACATTTCAGGTTGTGCACCTAAAACCTTCTTAAAATTCTTGATACTGTCCAGAGGAGAGCAATTCCGTTCATAGATGACCCTTCCGTTACACCACTTCAACCACTATTTTGTAGATGCAGTGGTTCAGTTCTCTGTCTCTTTTACAGGTACATCCATGGTCACTGCTCCAGTGAATTATCAAACATCATTCCTCCACTTGCTGTTAAGTTTGTTAAAATGAGAGCAGCTGCTATCCAACATCATTTTACAGTCAACTGCAAACTCATTCTGCTTCTCCTCTTTATCATTTATTTCATCTACCTCTGTCTTCTGGAGCAGCCTTCCTTATATTGTGTATAAGACTTGTTATATATAGCTTGGTCAAAGGAAAAGCAAGTTCAGCCTGAACACACTTTTAGTATCCATGCTGATATCCCACCAGTCCCTCTTGCCAAATTTTTATTCAGTTTGTGCTTTTCTATTACACCTGAGTTTCCTCATGCAGTGAAGAGGTAGCAGTGAGCTCAATGTTGCATACACCAGTTGATAGCTTTTAGCAAAATGGCCACTCATTAGTTGAACAATCTCTGCATCTGTCACCTGCATATTGTCTCCATTCAGTAGAGCCGTTCTTTATATTCTTTTTTTCTTTTCGTTGAAGCATAGCAGTAGATTTTTTTGGAGGTCATTTTTAGCTAGCAGAGCCAGTTTCTTTTCATACTCAGACTTAGCTTTCCATACAACAGTTGTAACTCTTCTGGTTTGCTGCTTATAATTTTCATAACTGACATCATCCATAATCGCATGCCATTTCTTCCAGATCATCTTTTTTCTTATGAATTTCTTGCTCAATTAGATGGCACATCCATCCTTATTTATTATTCAAACTCTAGGGATACTTTCCAATATCACATCATTTAAGTATTTTTTAAACACTTTTGATATCCTTCCTATCCAACAATTGATATGGCGCAGAACCCAGCAAACTGCTCAGGTGGTCATAATTTCCTGCTTTATATTTCAGCATGTAATATTTTTGTTGAATGGAATATTCATAAATGTAGTCACTTCCCAAGTGAGTACTGCATGATCACTGTCACCACCCGGAGCCAGAATAGTTACATTTTAAACTGAAATCCCTTCTGATGCTATAATTAGATCTAACAATCTTTGACCTCAAGTTCTGTCTGCCACATGCTACTTAAGGACGTTGTCTTGCAATAGCTCAATAAATTCAGTTTCAAAGTCATTACTAGTATTGCAGTCATAGATTGCAACTCTAACAGGATTCAAGTCATCCAATATCATTAGCAACACACCTGCTCCTCTCTTGTTCATAAAAATACTTTACACTGAATACTAGTTATTATGTGTGCTTCTGATAGCCAGGTCTCTCTGATGCCTACAATCTGAGGTCCCAGCATATTGACCAAGGCAACAAAATCTACCCATTTGTTTTGTATACTCCTATCATATGTTTTCAAAATAATGGAAGCTGTGAAAGTATAGAGTAATTATCTGGATCCATTATTAGTTCTCCCTATAGAATAAATTTGTCACCTTTAATGCTGAATGTGGATGGTCTGATAATTTTTCTAAGCAAGTATAGATTAATCAACTACTGCAATCAAAGCGATTGTCATATGTTAAGATAACAAAACTATACGATGGCCTGTTGATATTATATATTATTGATATTTACAACCCCAGATTGTAAATCACAGCATTGAAAATACATATTTGATGGATACATATATATAACTGTATAGACCTGCATGTACTACCTGGTCCTTGAATGGCATTTGCAAGTCATACTATCTTAAGTTAAATACTTATATTCCATAGATACAATTTATAAATTGGATTCCATCTTTGGAACCCAATTTCATACCACAGAAATGCTGAAATTGACTACTAAAATAAATTAAAACACAAATACAAGATGTGGCTCAAATGTTTTGAGACAATTAATATAAAACAACAGTTAATTACTATACTATGCTAATTTTAGGTTCTTCTTCAAAGTAATTTCCTCCTTGACTGATTCACTTGTTTTTGTTCATACCGCTGGATGATGCCTTCCAGAAATGCCATGTTTTGTTTTCTGAACTGCTCAGTTCCCTTATAACTGCACTCTGAATCTCATTTAGTGTTTGGATGAAAACGTTTTATTGAAAATTTCAATTTTGTGAAAAGAAAATTATCAGTTAGAGTAAGGTCTAGTGAGTAGGATGGGTAGTGAAGGATGACTTACTTGCATGCCAAAAATTGACAATGTTTCACACACTGCTGTACTTCGCAAGCATAGCATTGTGTGAAGGTGCGTTGTTTTGAAGCAGGAACCATTTGTTTGATTGGAACAATGCTAGTCTTTCTTGATTCATTCGTAGTAGTAGGCGAGGCAAAATGTCTTTATAAAATTCTTCATAGACCTTCAGACCATTAAGGACAAATTGGTGATGAATAACCTCTTCTGCTTCAGAAAAATATGATAAACATCATTTTTACTCAAGATTTTTAAAAAATGCAGCTTCCTTCTTGGGTTTTCACAGGATCATACATGAAACACCACATTTTGTGACCAGTAACAAGTTTGTTCCAAAAAAGATTCATTTTTCTTCTTAAAAGGTCTTGACACAAAGCAATGTGATCCTGTCTGCTCTCTTGTCAAGAAGTAAGGCAGTCTCTTGACTGTTATTCAACATTTCTGCAATCATTTTAAGAGACATGCAATGATAGTGATATAATAGTTGAGGAACAGATTCGACATTTTCATCTGTACTTGCCATCAAAAGATGGCCACTTCTAGAATCTTCTTTCATAGTCTCTCTCCTTGTGGAAGAGACTGTACCATCTGTACATATTTGCATGACTCAATGGTTCACTCCCGTATGCATTTTATATCATTTCAAGTGTTTCTATAGCACTTTTAAGAGCCGTTACACAGAACTTTATCACTACTTTCTACTCCTCCATTACATCAGTTAAAACACATAAAACCTTCACTCATGAAACATGCATTAACTCAATAATTGCCAAGCACAGGCTACTGATACTTGGTCAAATGACAGTCGAAGGTTAGCTACAAATATTTCAAATGTTGACCAACAGATGCCATGGCAATGCTCTTATGGTAGCATTAGTCTCCAAACTGTTGTGCTGCACCTTTTATGTGTATGCCTTTACAAACATTTATTAACACTGTGCATCACATTTCCTCTTCTGAGATATATTTATAGTCAAAAAATTTTAAAATTTAAAGAAAATTTGCAAAAACAAATTTATAAGCATTGTCAAAAATATATTTACTCTATGTGCAACTGCAACCTAAGTGGCCAACTGACTGATTGTTCAGTGTTGTCCTCCACCTTGTCATTGGTCATAAATATGAGTTTTGGTGTATTGAGGATGCTTTATTAATTACAAAAACATTCTTAAAAGTGGATGGTTTCGAGTTGCATCATCATAAATTGTAAGTTGACTATAACTTACAGTAAGTGTCTTTCCTCGATTAGTCTTTGGACTCCTTGGAGGTGTCACAAATAATAATAAGTTTTAATTTGACTTGCTTTGTCATAACATTAGACAACTGGAGAATATACAAGTTTCTTAAGCTTTAATATGTTTTCATAATTTCTCCAAATTATCTTTTCTAATCCCAATAGACTTAAATAAGAGACTACACTAATGCTGTACTTATTATAATAACATATTGTGAGATGAAATAGAAAGGACCAAAAAAAAAAAAAAAAAAAAAGACCACCACCTGGGCAAATAATTATGGAAACGATCTAGCCATTAATTGATTGGCATAAGAGATAAGTAAGTTAAAATAAATAAAATTATATCAAGTGCATCTTGCATTTACCTGAATTTAAAATACCTATATCGGTCCACGCGGTTAGCCTAGTGGCTCTGCGCTTCGCAACCATATGCCTGGGGAAGGGGTGTCCTAGGTTCAATTCCCATCGGTGATGTGAGGAGCTGAAGGATCTTCCTCAGCCATAGCCAAGTTAGCCAGTCTTGGGCGTGGACAGCAGGGTTTTTCCCCCAGTTTATTCTGGGGTTTTTCATCCCGTAAAGCAGGCAAACTGGCCTTGAGAACTCAACACTACAGGCCATAGGATACACCTACTTGACATAGGATACACCAGGGCATAAGGCTGACCACCTTATCCTGTAAACGGAGTGAGGTCCGATGATCAATGGACCCTCGACACCGCAAGGTAAAAGAGGGTATAAGGAAGATGAGATGAGATGAGATGAGATGAAATACCTATATTTTTAATTGAGGAATTGCCATTGATAGTAACTTGATTAAAATGCCCATTATATACAGTATGATTTGAAAGAAGTAATTTTAAGTTTATTCTGCCTTTGTAAATAGTATGTGAAATTAATTAAAAAAACCTAATCATTACACCATGAAGCCTTGAAATTCATTATGAATCAGATTTAATGATTTGTTTTTATTGATAGGTGCTCGCTGTGAAGCCAACACTTTTGATGGGGAACGTTGTCTTTACGGAGCATTAAATGCAGAGATTCAAAATCTTTTGAGGAATTTCAAAATTGTTACATCCAAGTCGATTCGAAGAGACTGTTATGATGAATTTTTAAGAAGGTATGATATATATATATCTTTGTATGCATGTGCAGAAATCTTACTGATGTCACATCTTCAAGAGTTTAGAAATTAAAGATTTTAGAAAGTTTAGATTTTAGAAATTTCCTTAAAATAATTTCTGCTATATAGTAATGAGCTTTTCAAACAAGTTATTTGAAAAGCAGCCTAAAGAATTTCTTATGAGCATTAGGCTAACCATAAGAAGGATCATTCATATTTAAGAATTTAGGGACACAAAACACACGTGTTGAAATGATTGTTTTACTAATTAAAATAAAATAACACTTGACGTTTCGACCCCTGTATCGAGGTCATCATCAGAAGGATACATGTGTATCGGAACTAAGCTACATGCTGTTGCACTCTATAAAGGTAAATTAAATCTATGTTGTTAACTAATCTTTTTCTTAGCCTGACCTCTAGTGATAAAAAAATTAAATAAATAAATAAAATAAAATAAAATAAATGAAAACTACAATAAACTCTGCTAAAGTCCTCATGTACTAAGATTCTTCTGGAATTGTACTGTTCAGGTTGCTATTGAATGTTCTGGAAAAAAAAAAAAAACACTTCACCAAGTCTTCTTGTTGTATTGAGATTTTTCTATTGTGGATGCTATGAAGGTTGCAGATGGATCCTCCACATTCTTGGAATGGTTAGACCAGCGGTTGGCAACCTTTTTGGAGTGAAGAGCCATTTTTAAAATTATATCTGTTAAAAAAAAATTAGGGAGTTGCATGCAGTGATGAGCAACCAATGGTCCACGGGCTGCATGCAGCCCTCTCGGGTTTTTTGTGCAGTCCGCGGTGTTCATTTTGTACAGCAGAATTAGTATTTTAATTAAAAATCTATTATATATGAATGTTGATTTTTACATGTGGATTTATTTGTGCAGGTTAAAAAATTAAAATTAGCTAAATAATGGAAAATCAATTAATACTTTCTTATCAAAGAAAAAGAAAATATTCTTTATGCGGATCGAACCGAGTATTTGATTTACCATTTAATTGCTCATCACTGCTTTAAATTTAGAAACTAGATTAAAAAATATTATAATTAAATTATTTATTAATTTTTTTTTTTACAGTAACACTTTATCATACTTGTAAAACACAGGGGTGGCATGTCACACGAAATTATATGATATTTTTAAATATTAAATATAATAGAACAAAGATTTCCTCCTCCTTACAAAAACATATGTATAAAATCCAATAACATGCCTATTTCTTTAATTTTTTTAAATTTAAAATATCTTCTTACTGCGACTTTTGCTGTTGAACTTCTTGGGATAGTTTCTCAATATGCAACTAATATGCTGTAATTTTCATTTTTAAACATCACGAAAGACTCGCATTGTTTAGTTGGTTTTAATAAACTTATTTTTAATAAAATTCATATTAGAAAAAATTGCTCACAGAAATATGTCGATCCCAAAATCGATAGAAGTCCAAATGCCTATGTTTTTAACTGAATGTAAGTGTCTGGTAAACAATTCCACGTGTCAAATACAATCTGATCTTGCTTTTCAAGTGACAGTATATTGAGTAATTCTTCCTGAGGTCCTTGAGAGTTTACGTATCTACAAATAAGTACAATCTGTGCAATGTCATCCACATCGCATGATTCGTCGCAGGATTTGGCAATGGAGAATCCTGGTGTTGAATTTAGATCTGCTGCTGATTTGTTATATCTTCTGCCATTCATATAGTTCTGTCCCTTACAATCTTAGCAGATAATGGCATGTCTTTTATTTTTGTAATTATTTCTGCTTTGTTTTTAAAATCTCAGAAGAGAAATTTGGACATTTTAATAAAACACTCTTTCACATATTCACCATCCGTGAAAGGTTTTTCTCATTTAACAACTTCTTGAGTGGCCACAAAACTAGCAATAGTTGTATTTCTTGATGCTTTTATCCATTTGGAAAATGAACATTTAGTTAAAAAAGGCAATAGAAGAGCTTGCGTTGCAGCTCTTCTATTGCCTTTTTTCTTTCATCTCCCCGTGGATATGCTTTGTCAAATGTATCATATTTATTTAAAAACTGTCTTAGTATATTTGATTTTTTATTGTTTGAAAGCTTTTCATGGCATATTAAACACATTGGAAATCCTGCTGTATTTGCTACAAATGTGAAGGTTTCGGTCCATTCACTTTTAAACTCCTGATTTTTTTGTTCTATCTTTCTCTTCTTTGCTGACATTTTAAATACTATAAAAATATTTTTATTTTGATAATATTTAATTTAATGTTACAATATTCACGTCACCTAACACAATCACCAGTAAATGAAAACACTGCAATGTCCACTACAAAACCTTTACTTATTTTAACAAAGTGAGCAGATTTACAGACCACACCTGCACTATATGAAGACAATGGGCGCGTTCAGACAGGAAAGCACTACAAAAAGCACTACCGTAGCGCTACGGTAGTGCTAGCCTAGCGTGACGTATTTGGTTTAATAAATTAAAACAACATAAAACATAACTTAAGTAATTTTAATTAGCATGAATAATTTAAAAAAATTTTTGACAAATCAGTGGGTTTATGAATTCTTGCATTATCCATGATAATCCAAGACAAATGTAAAGGATTATCGCATATGATTTCAAAGAGTTCAAACATGAAAGTATTAAATTTTTTAGCATGGCATGTACTATTTTCAATTGTAAAATGTCATTGATTAAATGTAAAATGTCCTTAATTTATTGCAAACACTATATTTAGGGTTTTTAATTTCTAATTTAATAAATAACATTCATTTTGTATTATTCAAAAATAGATTATTTAATAATGAAAAGAGCTGCAATTATTCATTCAAAGAGCCGTATGCGGCTCCGGAGCCGCATACGGCTCTTTGAATGAATAATTGCGGCCGACCGCTGGGTTAGACCATCATTTTTATTTTGTTTTGGATTATGTTTGAGCATTTCACATGCTTCCTTGAATTTCCTCTCGAACCAGGTTTTGGTGCAGTGTAGGGACTTAGTACCTTCCCAATCAGTTCTGTGGTATGTTTGGAGTGCATGGTCAGAAAGGCCGGTTTTTCCAAAATGGAGGTATTTAATATGTCTTTTATGTTCATCCTTCCTGATTGGGATGGTTTGCCCTATTTCCCTTATATATGGTATGTTACATGTGCATTGTATTTTGTAAACACCTGGGTGAGCTAACTGTGGCAGAGGATCCTTGGAAGAATTGAGTAGGTAATTTAATTTTGTCGGGAGTTTAAAGGTGGTTTTGATGTTGTATTTGTGTAGTGTTCTGTCTGTTTTTCGGAAATGCCTCTAACATATAGTATGGCAATAGCATTCTTGAAATCTTTTTTTGTTTTTAGTGGTATCTCTGTGGAGGATCTTGTGAATTGTTTTTTTACTGTATCCATTTTTTATAAAGGTATGGTTGATGATCTCATATTCTTGGTTAAGAGCATGTTCATTTGAACAGATAGTTTGAGCTCTGTGTTTAAGGGTACTTATGACCCCTAGTTTTTGTGTTGGGTGGTGATGAGAAGTTTTGTGTATGTACTGGCCTGTGTGTGTAGGTTTGCGGCAGACTGAGAAGGAGAGACAGCCTGAGGGAAGACGTGTGACGAGTGTGTCTAGGAATGGAAGAGAGTTGTTTTTTTCTATTTCAGTGGTGAATTGGATGCATTTGTGTTGTTTGTTCAGGTGGCTAAGGAATGTATTTAGTGCTTTGCGGCCGTGGGGCCAAATGGTGAAAATATCGTCGACATATCTGAACCAAATTTTGGGCTTTAGGCATGCCGACTCTAGAGCTTGTTACTCAAAGTCTTCCATATAAAAGTTAGCTATTGGGGGCAAAGTGCCCATGGCCGTACCCTCTTTTTGAAGGTAAAAACTGTTTTGCCACACGAAATATTCGGAGCGGAGTATGTGGATAAAGAGGGCCATGATGTCGTGTGGAAATATGTTCTGTAGGAGTAAGATAGTATCATTGATTGGGACATTGGTGAAAAGGGAAGTTATGTCAAAGCTGACTATTAAATGTTGGTCATTTTATATTAAAAATATAAAATATTATTAAAATATTATTTTATATTATATTAAAAAATAGACAGAACACTACACAAATACAACATCAAAACCACCTTTAAACCCTCGACAAAATTAAGAAATAGAAAACACCTACTCAGTTCTTCCAAGGATCCTCTGCCATACCTAGCCCACCCAGGGGTTTACAAAATACAATGCACGTGACATACCATACATATCGGAAACAGGGCGAACCATCCCAATCAGGAAAGATGAACACAAACAACATATTAAACACCTACATTTTGGAAAAACTGGCCTTTCTGACCACGCACCCCAAACATACCACAGAATTTTTGGAAAGGTACCATGTCCCTACACTGCACCAAAACCTGTTCGAGAGGAAATTCAAATAAGCATGTGAAATCCTCAAACATAATCCAAATCTAAATAAAAATGATGGTCTAACCATTCCAAGAATGTGGAATGGTTTGACCATCATTCAATATTTTGTATTCATTCAGTATTTACCTTTGTAGAGTGCAAAAGTATGTAGCTTGGTTCCTATACATGTGTATCCTTCTGATGATGACATCGATACAGGAGTCGAAACGTCAAGTGTTATTTTATTAATAATTAGTAAAATAATCATTTCAACACGTGTGTTTTGTGTCCCTAAATTCTTAAATATGAATGCTGACCACCGTGTAACTTTAAAAGAAAGATAAGAAGGATCATAATCTTATTTACATTGCCTTGCTTTTTACAGACATTTCATATCTGATGAAGCTGTTAGAATTTGATGTGCATGAGGATATTTCATTAGGAGCCTGAAGTCTGTTTAGAAACAAATATAGAACCTGCTTTCATATCTAATTTGACCAGTTATAAAAAATGAATAAATAAAAAACAAACAAACCAGAGCCTAAATATATAAATAAACATGTATAATTTAGTTTTACAACTATTACAAACTTACAAAAAGAAAAAAAAAATATATAATTTTGCCCACAGCAGACTTTCATGTCTAGATATTGTCATCATCTGGATCCAGATTGTTAGCCATCATATATACAGGCGTGATTTAAAAGTCATACCCTTGCATCCTCTTTGCCTATTTCTTAGACTATGTACTCTAGGACAGATTGCCAACATAAAAACACTTGCCATAATGAATAGCTGCCATCTAGGAAGATAATTATGGAAATGATCTAAATGAAAATCATAAAGTGAATTTTGCAATAGAATTATTATATAATCATCAGAGAGGATCTAATTGTGACTGTGATGTCATACTTATCCCTTGTTAGTGAAATTGACTATGTAGTCCTGACTTGGAGGAGGAATAGGCTTGTGGATGTTTCAAAACAGAAGGAATTCATGTGGAATTATAAGGCAGGTGACTATTGTAGACATAGAAACCAACTTGTAGCAGTATAATGGATGAAAGAATTTAAAAAAAAAAAAAAAAGGATCATTAGTGCATGGAAGATACTTAACAAAAAATTGTTGACAGCAGTGACAGATTTTATACTTTTAGTGAAGAAGAAAAAACAATTTGGAGTCAAATGACAAGAGAAATAAAAGAAGAATTGCAGATGAAAAATAGATTATGGATGACATAAATAAAGAGAGAGGTGGAGAATAGTTGCATGGGATCAAGCTAGTAGAGTGACTAGTATTGTAAGTTGAGAAAAATTAGAATATGAGAGGAGACTGTCACTGCAACCCAAAGAGAATCCCAAGAACTTTTTTGTTATGTCTATGTGGCAAGTAGGAGAAAAAATGATAGTGGACGGATTATCTTGCTGGGTGGAGATAGGAGTTGGGTATCAATGCAGATGATTGAGTTGAGCTATTTAATGATCACTTTATTAGAGTGTTCCATCATGGTACTACAGGCTTCCTAGACATATAATGACTAGTAAAGTGTTAGAAGTGAATGAACAGGATGTATTCCAAATACTGAGTATGTGTAATGTCAGTAAGGCAGGGACTAAATGACATTTCATCACATGTTTTAAGGTAATGTACTCTGAAACTAACTGTGAAATTAACTTGGCTGTTTAATGAGAATCTTGTGGGACTGGTTCCTGGAGAGTGGAAGGAGGTTAAGATGCCATTGCATAAGAGTGATGGTAGAATAAAGGTATCAAACTATAGGCCTCTTTGTATTTCTTCTGTAGTTAAGATTTTGGAGAAATTGCTAAGAATTTGTATACAGAATTGGACAGATGAGGGCAATATTATTTATGCTGACCACCTTGGATTTGTTCAAGGGTGCTCTTGTTTTAGTAATCTGGTTGTCAAAGATAACAAGATTATTAACAAGAGCAGTGGATGAGGGTAAGCCATACACTGTCATTTTTTAGGGTTTTTCAAAGGCATTTGACAGAGTGCCCCAGTACAGGTTGATTTCTGAGTTGCAACATATGGGTTTGGATATCAGGATATTCAAAGGAGTACAGAGAAATGTCCATTTGTTTGCAGATGATGTAAAGCTTGATAGGGTTGTTAGTAATAGGGCTAATGTTTTGGCTCTTCAAGAGAATTTAAATAAGTTGAAAAGGTGGGTAAATGAATGGGGATATCAGTTTAATGCAATTAAATGTAAGGTTTTAAAATTTGAGATCCACAGATGGATACTCACTTCGTGGAGTTATACTGGCATAAGGGGAGGAAGTATAGGATCTTAGGGTGATCATGAGTTAGAGATTTGAACTTCCAAGGACATATCGCAAAAGTTGTGAAGACATCGCAGAGAATTGCATCCATGTTAAGGAGAACATTGACCACGAGAGATAAGCATGGTAGTTTCGTTGTAAAAGCTTTGATCAGACCATAACTGATTTCTTTGCTCAGATCTCGTCAGGATTTGAAGGAGATGAAGTAACTTTGGAGAGGGTGCAGAGATAGATAACAAAAAATGATATCAGGACTATAAGGTTACACTGGGATCATGCAGCCTGCAGAGTTTGGCAGATAGAGGACAAAGGGGAATATGACTAAACATTTAAGCTGTTGAATGGTTATTATTGTATTTACACTGAGGACATTTTTCATATGTAGAACAATAGAATGAGGGGAAGGACAAGGGACCATTCCCTGAAAGTTTTAAAAGGAAGTGATGAGTAAAAGGATAAGGAACAAGTTTTGCATGGAGAGTGGTCAAACCATAGAATGCATTGTTTGTGTGGTTGGTGCAAATTCAAACAGTGAATGAGTTTAAGTAGTGTTATGATAGACTTTGTATTGACTGGTGTTGTAATTGCTGCTTGCTGTTTTAGAAAAAGATACCAACAAAATATAGTCAGTTAATTCACTAATTTACCAGAGACAGTAGCTTATAAAAAATAGTGCTTATTATTTGCTTATACGGTAATTTGTCATTTATCCTGCCATAGTAGGGTATGCTCTTCAGGTGACTATATGTTGGTTCAATTACATGTTGTACCAAAAGCCATTTGACACTCCAATACCCATTGAAGAATCATTAACTGGATATATGTTTATTTGAGAGTTGGATAATTGAAAGATTACTGTATTTCACTTGTAATTTTAACCAGTGCCATCAGTGCAGGACTAACAGTAATTTTATTAATAATTAATAGTTAATAAATCATCATTAAAAGTGCATAAGTTACTGTGCACTTAATTAATAGTTTTAAATTATTTCAGTGTTGTTTATATCTACAAATCTGAAGAGATATTATTAAATTTAAAACACTGTTTATTGATTTATTTATTTTCCAACTTAGATGTCTGGAAAATGGAGAGTACCATGACATTTGCTTTCATGTACACGGCCAGCTTTACCCTGCTCACCGATGTATCCTTTATGCACGTTGTGAATACTTTGGTGAAATGCTGTTAAACAAGTGGGGTGATAGAAAAATTATAAACCTTAATCATCCGTGGGTATGCAAAAATTTCTCCTATTTCATATAGTCATGAGTATGTTTTTTTTTTAAATAAATAAATAAAAAGAACCATAATCTGCTTCATGCAACTTTTTTATAAATGAAACCTTCCAAATTAATCACAAATGTATCTGCTTGTATTGAAGTAAAGAGCTAAATCTGTTTACAGTTCTTGACCATTGTTCTTCATTCTCTTTCCTGTCTGGTGGTAAGGCTTATATTATTATTACACCCTCCATGGAGTCTGCAGACTCATCATATGTTGACTGTTCATGGTTGTATTTTGTTTAAGGAAATTACAATGTACTTTATTAATTAATATTTCCTATATGTTGGCCAAGTCAAATTGCCATCAAATTTGCAGGGAATAAAAAACATAAAATATGTACATGCAGGCACTACACTAAGTAATAAAGTTGAAGCATGTCAACTGAGAGTAAGCCTAAAGTCCTAAATTGGACATCCTTGGCTGTTGGGCTGAAGTGCAGAGGATGAGCGCTTCCCAAATTTGGGGCAGTTTCATGCAACCAAATTTGTTAAGGTTAGGATAGTTTAATAAGGCAGAAGCAGATTCAAAGAAAAGTCTTTGGTAATTATATTTGCTGTGATGGAATCAAGTTGCTTTTTTCCAGTGTATTCTGTGGTGGATATCTAAAGCATGGTCATCAAGTCCTGTGTGACTAGTTATTGAAACAGATATAGTCCTTATGTTCAGCAATTTCTGATGTTGGCAGTCATTCCTGTTTGGAAATAGTAGGATAGATTACAACTGCAAGAGACTTGGTAAAAACCTAGTAGATCTAAAGACTTGTATTTTGTATTATGGTTGTATTTTTTTAATATTTCTGTTAGTTTTTTTGGATGTACCTTGGATATGGTTCGAGGATACACAGTGGTTGGTCAGTGAATTTAGTGCTCCTATAAAGTTGGTGATTTTTTGTCTGTTTTTATTGTGTTTTCCTTTAGTGTATTAGTGTTTTGTAGTATACTAGTGTAGATTTTAGTGTTTTATAGTGTATTTAGTATTTTATCATATATTTTTATTGAGACATTTTAATATTTAGTATACGTTTAAAATGGCACCAAAAAAGGGCAAAAATGGTAATGCTAAAAAAAAGCACTGCAGGCGAGAAAGAAAGTTAGCCCTGCCAATGAGGTTGTTGTGCACATGGAGGAGGTTAAGGAAAATGAATTAACTGCCAAAATAGCAAAGTTGAAGCAGATCATCAGAGAGACAACGCGGGAATTGCAAAAAGTTGACAGACGTTTAAATGAGCATAGGGAGAAAAAGAAAAATGAACAGGAAAATAAAAAACAACAAAGCAAGGAAACAGGTAAGTCAAAAAATAACAAAAATCAGGTAAGTGACGTTGTTAGTAAAAATAAAGAAATTATTTGGAATGGTGACTCTATAATAAAACATGCTATAGATGAGAGAGTTATAACATTGAGTTTTCCTGGAGCGAATATTAAAAATATAACTCAAGTAATTCAAAAACAGAAAAGAAAAGTAAATGAAATGGTAGTTGTAGTAGGTACAAATGATTTAACTGGTGATAAGTTCAGTATGAGAGAGGACATGAAACGGTTGCTGGAAGAGGCAAGAATGAAGAGTGAGAAAGTGAAAATAGTTAGCATTTTACCTCGCTATGACAAAAGTGAATCAAAAAGAAGGGCCATGATGGCAAACGATTCAATGCGTAGGCTATGTAGAAGGAATGGATGTTAGTTTTTTGGATGTGTGGAGTGAGTTTGAGGGAAGATTGGAATTGTATAAGAGGGATGGCCTACACCTGAATTCGTTTGGTATCAGGAGTCTGGAAAAACTATTAACTGGTATGAGACCTAACACAGAGAATCATCATCATCAAATTCCTGCCATGTACACTCAAGGGGTGTACAGGATATGATAGTACTACATGAAAAATTTACATCATTACTAATTTCCTATCTACAATTTTCCTCCAAATCAGTCTGTTACTTGTCAAGACTTCAACATTACCAGATCTTATATTTCTATCGTCTAAGGTACTTTGTACCATATCAATCCACCTATATCTTGGTCTTCTCTGGGTCATTTTCCTGCCAACTTGGCAGAGAACACTTGTTTTGCTAATCTTTCCTCGCCCATTCTGTTTAAGTGACCATACCACCCGAGATTAGCTCTGCTAATGCATGTCTGGATGTTGAAAATGTCAAGTTCTTTCCTAATATAATTGTTTTTAATATGATATTGCCATTGATGCGATCAGTTCACGCCTCTAATCTTTCTCAGGACTCTCATATCTGCAGTCTCTAGTCTTTGGTCAAGTGTTTTACTTCTGACCCAGCTCTCATATCCATAAGTTAAAACTGGTTTGAACACTGTCTTGTATATAGCTAATTTAGTGTTCCGACTAATTTCTCTCTTATTCTATATGAATTTATTCAATTGACTTCCTACCATACCAGCTTGTTGATTCTGTTGTCTATTCCTATATTTAATTTACCATCTTCACTAAAAATCATGCCTAAGTAGCAGAAATGTTTTACTTGTTTCACAGGTTCTCCATTCACAGCACAGTTGACATTTTCAATGACTCTGCCCTATTTTCATTGTCTTTATCTTTTTATTGCTGACCATCATACCATATCTATTACAACAGTTATTCAGTTTAGTCAGAGAATCTTGCAGACTTGTAGCAGATTTAATTAGAAGTATAACATCCTCTGCATAAAGCAAAGAGCTGACATCAACATCTCCAATTTTGATATTATGTTTAATACCACTTTCCTTCATAACATGATCCATGTAGATAATGAATAACAGTGGGGATAATGTACATCCTTTGTCACACCAAATTTAACATTAAACTATCTTCTTGTACTTCCTTCAATTCTAACTGCTGACTTACAACTCAAATAAAGACTAAGTATTGCTTGATATAACTGTAGCGTATTGAATAGCTTCTCTCTTGGCACCTTGTCATATGCCTTTTCCAAATCGACAAAACGTAAATACAGATCTTTGTTATATTCCCATGATTTCTCAACTATTTGTCATAAAGTGAAGATCTGATCTTGACAGCCTCTAATTGACCTGAATTCAGGTTGTTCTTCACCAAGCTTTTCTTCCACAATTCTTCTCAACTGTTTCTCAAGTATACTTGCATATATCTTACCAGGAACACTCAGTAGGGATATACCTCTGTAATTCTCACATTCAGTTTTATTTCCCTTTTTATATATGGGTACTATGAGAGCTCTACTCCAATCGTCTGGAATTCGTCCCTCTGTACAGGCATTCTGAACTATGCAGTGCAGCCACTGTAAGACTTTTATACCACCATACTTGAGCATTTCTGGTTGAATATCATCTACTCCAGCTGCCTTTCCACATTTCAGACTTTTGATTGCTTTTTCTACTTCAAGTATGAATATGTATTCCTGACTGTATGCCTGTTGAGAGTTTTTACCACTGTGCTATCACTGCTTGTTTCATTTAGCAAATTTTCAAAGTAATTACTCCATACTTCAAGGATATCTTTTTCTCCCATTTTCATGTCACCTTTATCATCTCTAACTCCTTTTACAGCACTCTTTCCTCCATTCCTAAGCTTCTTCAACAACCTCCAGAATATTTTGCCACCTTCTTGATATTTATTTTCTGTGTTCTTGCCAAAGTCCTCCCATGACTTTTTGTTTAGCTAGTTTTACACACTGTTTAGCTTTCTTACATTTGTCTCTATATTCTCTAAGAGCACAAGCTGATTTATTTGCCAAGAACATTTGATATGCTTTCTTCTTTTCCTTCACTTCCTCTTTAACTTCCTGTGTCCACCATGCAGTTCTAATTTTCTATCCTTGCAAACAACTTCACCACATGCCTCTCTAGCTGAATCAATCAGGATTTTCTTCAAGGCTTGCCACTGAATCTCCAAGGTTTGGTTCCTGTTCTCAAACTCTTTCATTTTTCCTTCAGTAATCTTTGTGTATTTTAGTCTACTGTTCACATCTGAGAGCTGCTCAACTTTTATTCGCTTTAAAACTTTCTTACATGTTATTCTTTTCAATGTGAAATTCAATTTTATCCTGCTCAAGACTAAATAGTGATCACTTCCAATTTCAAATCCTCTGTACACTCTGGTGTCCTGCACCAGGGAGAAAACATCACTATCAACAATAACATAGTCAATGAGACTTTTCCTATTCCTTGCCTCTTCTCTCCATGTGAATTTGTGCACATTTTTATGTTGGAACATGGTGTTAGTAATAACCAGTCCATGTCCTGAGCAAAAATCCATCAGATATTTACCATTATTATTAGCTTTGCTCTTTTCTCCAAATTTTCCCAAAATATTTTTGTATGTTTCATAATCATTTCCTACTCTGCTATTTAGATCACCAACAAGGACCAACTTTTCCTTTTTCATTGTATCAGTTGCTTTTTCTAAAGCATCAAAAAATTCGTCCACTTCTACCTTAGTAGAACCTTCTGTGGGACCATAGGCACAAATAAGTCTCATTGTCCAGTTCCCCATTCTCATATTTGCCCACATTATTCTACTTGAGACTGACTGCCATTCAAGAAGATTAGCCTCGTATTTTGTGTTGAATACAATGGTTACTCCTTCTTTTCCTTGATTGTCATTGCCTGAATATTACATTTTGTATTTACTGCTCAAAAGATCTCACCAGTTTTTGTCTTTTTTGTTTCAGTCATCTATATTATGTCGATCTGGTACTTATCTAATTCCCCAGCTAACTCCATTTCTTTGCCATTCAGGCTTCTGATGTTGATAGTAGCGATCTTTAACTCTGGTGATGTTGAGTTGGGGTGTGTGTTTTCCGATTTGTTCCAGTAGCTGACTTTTCGCTGTTCGCCCTGGTTCCCTGGCAAAAACAACGGGGGCCTTGTTTAACCGGGCGACACCCCAGCTGGCATGAAATTTTGTCATGTTGTACCATCATTTTGTATTTTGGTTTAACCAAAGGAATACAATTTGGTCGGCTAAATCCCAAATTGCCAACCCATCCTCGTTCGTTCAGTATCCAGGTAGATACCCAACAGGGTGCACCACGAGAAGGTGAGGATTGGACATTAGGTCAGAAGCTCTGGTCGGTTCTCTGCATTCCTTTAAAGGCTATGTGAAGGTCTCCTCTCAGTTATATAGCTGTGACCCTTAAGCACCCCACACACAGAGAGTCGGGGAATCTAAATTATAAAGGGAAGAATGATGTGAATGTGAGTGTAAGAGCGAAAATGGGATATAACTGTGTTAATGATGGGAATGGGATTTGTCATGGGAATGTTGACGAGGTGAGAATGCTTTCAGGTTTGTGTTCATCCGATTCAGACCAATCATATGTGTGCGAAGATGTCTACGTGTGTAAAGCATTAGAGAAGAATAGAGATCTGCAAGTTGTCCAATTGGTTCAGGCAGACAAGGGTATTCTAAAGAACATGAGGGTATATTATTATGTCTGTACACAAATGCTAGGAGTATCAGAAACAAAGGGGTAGAGATTGTTGCTTTAGTCAATATGTTGCGACCTCAGATTGTAGGAATTAGTGAGACCTGGCTATCAGAATCAGACCTATTAACTGCTATCAGAATCAGACCTATTAACTGCTATCAAGTGTCATAGGTATAGTATTTTTAGGAATGATAGAGTGGATAGGAGAGGAGGGGCGTGATGATAATGATATTGGATGACTTAAATCCAGTTAGAGTTGAGACCTATGAATGTAGTAATAGTACTAACAATATTTCACGTGGCAGTGAGTTTAAAGCCATCTGGTGTGAGGTGGAATCGAATAAGACAAATAACATAGTCGGGGTGTTGTTACACACCTGGTGGATCGGTTGCTAGTGATGAAGAAATGCATCACCAAATAGAAAAGGTGAGCATGAAAAGAGTAATCATAATGGGAGACTTTAATTATACATATATTGATTGGGTAGTAGTAGAATCTCATGAGAAGAATGAAAATGCATTTATTGAGCTGTTACGGGACAACTTCCTCGCGCAGCATGTGACAGAAGGAACTCGAGGTCAAAGAATGCCAGATTTGATTATAGTGTCAGACGGCATTTCAGTTAAAGATGTAACTATTCTGCCTCCAGTTGGTGACAGTGATCATGCGGTACTCATTTGGGAAGTGACTAAGTTTATGAATGTTCCGTGCAGAAAAGGTTACATGTTGAACTACAAAGCAGGAAATTATGACCAACTGAGGACTATACTGAGTTCAGTGGAATGGGATCGGTTGTTGGATGGAAAGGATATCAACAGTGTATGGGAAACATTTAAACAATATTTAAATGATGCGATATCAGAATGTGTCCTGAGAATTCGATGAATAAAGAGAGTACGAGTCAAATGGATGTGTAATCTTATTAAGCAAGAGATTCGTAAGAAAAGGACGATGTGGAAGGAATACCGTTTGCATAAGGATGACGTCTGTTATGAACGTTGTAAGCAGCAGGCTAGAATAGTCACAACTGTTGTACGGAAAGCAAAGTCTGATTATGAAAAGAAACTGTCTTCTCGGTGCGAAAGACAACCCACAAGAATTCTATCGATATTCTGCAAGCAAAAGAAAGAATGAATATGAAAGAATAACTCTTCTAAATCCAGATGGAGTGAGGGTAACTGATGCAGAAAAGGTTGTTCAGTTAACGAGTGCCCATTTCGTTAAAAGCTATCAACCTAGTGAACACAACATTGAGCTCCCTGTTACCTCTTCACTTGATGAAGAAACACAGGTGTGTGGGGCCAAAGTATTGGAGCTGTTGCAGAAACTGAATAAGAATTCAGCAATAGGGACTGATGGAATACTGCACGTGTTCTAAAAGGGTGTTTCAGCTGAACTGGCCATTCCTTTGACCAGGATGTTTAATACGAGTCTCAGACCAGGGAAGATTCCTCAGGAATGGAAGGAATATATGATAATTTCATTGCATAAGGGTGGTACAAAGACTGATGTATCAAACTATAAACCAATTAGTATCTCAGGAGTGGTGGTGAAGATTTTAGAAAAATTAGTTAGGGTCCGCATTCAGAAATGGGTTGACAGTGAATCTCTACTTTGCAATGAACAACATGGGTTTACTGAGGGAAGGGTCATGTTTTAGCAACTTGCTCACATTCTATGATAATGTTACCATTGAACTAGATAAGGGGAATGGATACACCATGATACTTTTGGATTTTGCTAAGGCTTTTGACAGAATACAACATGAGAGACTGCTGTATAAATTGGAGAAAATGGGTTTGGGTTATACAACATTAGCATGGATAACAGGATGGCTGACTAACAGATATCAAAAAAGTGGTATACTGGGGATCCGAGTCTGCAAGGTAACAAGTGGTGTACCTCGAGGATCAGTGCTTGGTCCACTGTTATTCAATCTGTACATTAACTATATTTTGAAGGATTTGACAAGCGACATACAGTTATTTGCTGATGATGCAAAGATAGGCAGGGCAATCATGAATGCTGCTGATATACAGTCCTTGCAGAATGATTTGAATAAGCTGGAATTGCAGGCATGGGAAAATGGGTGTCAGTTTGATGTCAGTAAATGTAAAGTCATTCACTTCAGCATGATTACCTACCCAATGTCGTATTATATTGGTGGGATTAGGCTAGAAGAAACTGATAAGGCTAGAGATCTTGGATTGTATAGATAGGAAGTTGAAGTTCAGGGACCATATGACAAAGATTGCAAATACAACTCAAAAGATAATTGCAATGCTCAAACGAACGTTCACATGTAAAGATAAGGACGTTATTTTGCCTCTTTACAAGGCCTTGATAAGACCTCACTTGGACTATTGTGTGCAGGTCTGGTCTCCTGGTTTCCGATGTGATTCTGATATATTGGAGAGAGTACAAAGGCGAGTGTTAAAAAAAGGTTGAGAATTTGCAGATTGCAGACACTAGCAAATAGGAGAAAGAGGGGTGATATGATTGAGACTTACAAACTGCTGAAAGGGTCATACAAGATTTCAATTGATGGGATTTTTCAATTTATGGAGTGTGGGAAAAGGACGAGAGGAAGCTGAGAACGAAGGCTGCCAAGAAGGGTGTAAGGGCCAGATTTTTCTCTGAGAGGGTGGTGCGTGATTGGAATGGATTGCCATTGGATGTTGTGAGTGCAAGCAGTGTGAATGAATTCAAGAATAAGTATGATAGCCGGTGTGTGTAGTATGTGGCCTCCCTCGATGAGTCTCTGACTCCCTGGAGGTCTCTCTTAATAATAATAATATATTGGAATAGTGATAGCTTTGGTGTAATCTCTGTTCTGAAAATAGTATGTAGGTTTGGGGTTTTAATATTTTTTGGATATGATAGGAATTCTAACTATTGGTTAAACAGTCATTCATAGTGAAGAATTTATGGAGACAAAAACTGTGTTGGAATAATTACTTATAATTAAGGCAATAACACTCAACGTTTCGACCTCTGTATTCAGATCATTATTAGGAAAACATACGTATGCACAAGACACAAGCTACATGACTTTACACAGAAGTAAGATAAATCTAAATGCTTTGTTTAATTGTTTACCCTAAAAAAAAAATAAAAATAATTATTATTTTATAAAAATATATATATAGTTTATTATTATTTTTTTTCACTAGATGTCAGGCTAGGGTAAACGATTAATAAAGCATTTAGATTTATCTTACTTTTGTGTAATATCATGTAGTTTGTGTCCTGTGTATACATACGTTTTCCTGATGATGACCTCGATGCAGAGGTTGAAATGTTGAGTGTTATTTTCTTAATTATAACTAAAGTAATTACTCCAACATGTGTATTTTTGTCTCTATAAATTCTTCACTGTGAATGCAGACAATGTAACCTTAAAAGAAAGAATTGGCTAAGAAAGTTTTGTGATGATAGTCAAGTTGAGTTCAAGTCAACATACCCATGTGTGTTAATTTTAGTTTCAGCTGGTACATTTTTTATTAGTAAAACTTCAGAAAATGATAATTTCAAACCATTATTAAATCATTTATGCTAGGCGCTGGAAAAATTCTGTTGTTATGTACCTTCCCATGGGGTGGGATATGAAAAATTGTCTCGTCCTACTGGTTTGCACATCTGGTGGCCATGCAACAAATTACATCTCATTTTCAGGGGAACCAATGCTATATAGAAGGGAAAATACTTACTTCTTTCATTTTATATTTTATTATTAAGATTATTATTCAGGCCTCCATGAAGTCAAAAGCCTCATTATGTGAGGTCCTTCCTTGGAAACACAAAATCTATCATACCACTCCTTGAAGTCATTGACCATTCTTGCTCTCACCACTCTATCAGGCAGTGCATTCCACAGTTCAACCACCCTCCATGCAAAGAAACCACTCCTCACCTTCTTGCTCACAGCTTCCTTTTGCAACTTCCAGGGATAGCCCCTTGTCATCGCTCCTTCCCGCTGTTCCACCAAGCGAAAGAACTCCCCAGCATCAAACCTGTAACTACCTCTTAACAGTTTAAAGTCTCAATCATATCACCTCTCCTTCTATCTATCAAACCCTGCAGTCCACATTCCCTCAGCTGATCCTCAAAACTAACATTATACAGTCCTGAAACTATCTTTGTTATCTGCCTCTGTACCCTTTCCACAGTTAATTTATCACTTCAAACCCTGTGGACCAAATTTGAGAACAATAGTATAAGTGTGGTCTGATCAGGGTGTTAGACAATGGAACAATAACTCTTTTATCTCTGCAGGTCAGTATCCTACTCGGTATTGCAACAATCCTCTGGATTAACTTCACCACCTTTTCAATATGTTCCCTGAATTTCAATTTTCTATCAGTCATTACCCCCAGATCTCTTGTATCCAGTAAAGCTCCTCCAATCGAGGATACAGCCTCCCATCGATGTATCCCAAACTTCAAGACTTTTCATTTTGCTGCATTAAACCGACCCCCATTCATTCGCCCATCTGTCTAATTTATTCAAATCTTCTTGCAGGGCTACCACATCTGCACTATTACTAATAATCCTTCCCAGCTTCACATCATCAAACAATTGCATATCTCCTGTACTGAGCCCTGTGGAACCACACTTATATCCTTCTGTCTTCTTGATGCTGTCCCACCGTACACAACTCTGATACCTATTAGAAAGCTAATCCTGAATCCAGTTGACTAACCTGCATCTAAACCCATGTGCTGCAACTTAAATATCAGCTTATCATGTGGCACCCTGCCAAATGCCTTTACAAAATCCAAAAAAATGCAGTATATATATGCCTTTCCCTCATGAACTGCTCTTGTCACTTTATTATAAAAGACAATCATATTATTAAAGCAAGAGTATCCCTTAACAAATCCATGTTGACTCTCACAGATAACATTATCCTCACCTGCCCAATGCTGTATATGGTCCCTCACTAATTTCTCCAAGATCTTAACTGATGAAACACAAACTGACATATAGTTAGACAAGTTCAGTCTGCTACCACCCTTATGCAATGGCACTATCTTACCTTCCTTCCATTCCTTGGGTACCTTTCCTGTATCCAAACTTTCATTGAAAATCCAGGTCAATGGAGCTGTCAATTCTTTAGCACATTCTCTAAAACCCATGGTAAAATACCATCCAGTCTCACAGCTTTACTGACATCCAGGGTACTCAGTATTTGGAACACACCCTCCTCTTCCACCTCTAAACCTCGAACCTGCCTTATCTCTCTAGTATTAAAACTACCTTCTCCAGGATGAAATACTCCAATAAAGTGTTCATTGAACGACTCCACTATGTCCTCTGCATCAGTCACTCTATTCTCATTTTTATCCCAAAATGTCATTATTCCAAAATCATTTTCCCTCCTACTGGACACAGCTAAAAAATTCCCTAGGATTATCTTTGGATCTTAGTGCCATTCTCTTCTCATATTGCAGTTTTTCCATCCTTAGCATATTAGTCACTCTCCTGGCCTGAGTCATATTCTTCATGCATCTAGTATGGTAAGGAATGCAAAACTGGAATATGAGAAGAGATTGGCCCTAAGATCCAAAGAAAATTCTAGGGAATTTTTTAGCTATGTGGCCAGTAGGAGGAGAAATGATTGTGGAAGAATGACATTATGGGATAAAAATGGAAATAGAGTGACTAATGCAGAGGACATAGTGGAATTGTTCAATGAACACTTTATTAGAGTATTTCATCCTGGAGGAGTAAATTTTAATACTAGAGGGATAGGACAGGTTTTAGGTTTAGTGGTGCAGGAGGAGAGTGTGTTCCAAACACTGAGTACTCTGGATGTCAGTAAAGCTGTGGGACTGGATGGTATTTCACCACGTGTTTTGAGAGAATGTACTAAAGAACTGACAGCTCCTTTGACCTGGCTTTTCAATGAAAGTCAGGCTACGGAAAGGTGCCCAGGGAATGGAAAGAAGGTAAGATAGTGCCATTGCATAAGGGCAGTAGCAGACTGGAAGTGTCTAATTATAGGGCAGTTTGTGTGTCATTAGTAGTTGTGAAGATCTTGGAGAAATTAGTGACGGACCGTATATAGCATTGGGAATATGAGGGTAATGTTATCTGTGAGAGTTAACATGGATTTGTTAAGGGGGACTCTTGTTTTAGTAATATGCTAGCCTTTTATAATAAACTTACAAGAGCAGTAGATGAGGGGAAAGGCATATACTGCCATTTTCTTGGCTTTAGCAAAGCATTTTACAGGTTCCCACATGATAAGCTGATATTTAAGTTGCAGCACATGGTTTGGATGTTACGTTGGTCAACTGGATTCATGATTGGCTGTTTGATAGATATCAGAGAGTTGTGTGTGGTGGAGCAGTTTCAAGGAAGCAGAAGTTTACATGTGGGGTCCTGCAGGGCTCAGTACCGGGACTTATATTGTTTAACCTTTATATCAATGACATTGTCAGTGGATTGCAGGGGGATATTCAGTTGCTTACGGATGATGTGAAGCTGCGAAAGGTTATTAGTAATAGTGCAGATGTGGTAGCCCTGCAAGAGGATTTGAATAAGCTAGATAGATGGGCAAATGAATGGGGATTTCGGTTTAATGCAGCAAAAAGTAAGGTGTTGAGGTTTGGGATACTTCATACTCCATTGGAGGAGTTGTACTGGAGGAAGTAGGGCAGACAAGCGATCTGGGTTTGATGATTGATAGAAACCTGAAATTCAGGGGATATATTGCAAAGGTGGTGAAGGTAACAAAGTGGTTTGCTGTAATTCTGAGAAGGATGTTGACCTGCAGAGATAAAAGAGTTATCATTCCGTTGTATAAAACTCTGATCAGACTACACTTAGACTATTGTTCTCAAATTGTCCCCCGGATTTGAAAGGAATAAATTAACCATATAAAGGGTATAGTGACAGATAACAAATATGGTTTCATGACTGTACAATGTTAGTTATGAGGATCAGCTGAGGGAATGTGGACTGCAGAGTTTGGTAGATAGAACGACAGGTGATATGATTGACACTTTAAACTCTTAAGAGGTAGTTACAGGTTTGATGCTGGGGAGTTCTTTCGCTTGGTGGAACAGCGTAAAGGAGCGATGACAAGGGGCTATCCCTGGAAGTTGCAAAAGGAAGCTGTGAGCAAGAAGGTGAGGAGTGGTTTCTTTTCATGGAGGGTGGTTGAACTGTGGAATGCATTGCCTGATAGAGTGGTGAGAGGAAGAATGGTCAATGACTTCAAGGAGTGGTATGATAGATTTTGTGTTTCCTAGGAAGGACCTCCCATAATGAGGCTTTTGACTTCATGGAGGCCTGAATAATAATAATAATCTGCTCTCCACTCCTCTCCTCATATCTTTTCCATAACTCCTTTTTTCGTCTGCTGTTTGATATTGTTTGTCATCCACTTTACCCCAAATTGTGTCCTCTTCTTCACTTGTAGAATACAACTTAGTATTGCTGCTAACAAATATTCCTTCACAATTTCCTAAGCACTAACGATATCACAGTATTCCAATTCTTCCCTCCATGGAACTGCCCCAAGTTGGTATCCAAGACTATTATAATCACCTGCCTATAATTCCACATACATTCCCTTTTCTTTGATACTCCTGCATGTCTGTTCATCTTCCAAGTCAAAAACCACGTGGTCACTCTCTCCAACAGGTGGGAGAGATGTCATCTCAGTTATTATCTGAGTATCAGCTCTTCTGATACTATGACCAAATCCAAAACTTTTGAAGCTATTGTTCCCTCTGTTTATTTATTTCATATCCAAACTCAAGTGGTACAGTAGTAAGTAAGTGGTACAACATTATTTTCAACAAATTAGGGTATGTTACAAATGAGAATTGCTTAAATTTGATAGGTAAATTATACAGGGAATAATAAGAAAAATATGAAGTCTTCTTGGGGAGTGAGCAGCTAGGTTCTCATTCCTGCATCCTGTTAATACCCATTAACAGGATACAGGGGAAGCTAAAGCTGCTATCAACCAAACGCAAGTGTTCCCTCTGTTACATGTTGCTTCAGACATCTGCCCCTCAAGAATTCCAGAAATTCCACTCCCTTATTACTACATGCATTTTCCTCTTCCCAACTTATACTGCTGTAGTTAATATCTCCCATAACAATCATTCTTCTTGCACTTGCCAAGCTCAACTGCCTAAACATCTCCTGCTCCCCACCCTCTGTGCTCCTTGGCTTGTAGCAACATCCCATAAATATATTCTGTCTTGCCCTTTATAACCAATAATTAAATGAAATTCTATATTTGTTGCATTTTTCAGTGTCTAAAGGTGTCAGTAATTATATTTCAACCTGCATTAATCAGATATGTACTATATACATATCTGATTTGCATGTGCATGAATACAAATATATTTGTTACAGACATATCTGATATCTAATTTACAATTGTATTATTGAGGATAGTGCATTAAATTACTTTGGTAGAAAATCAATTGTATTTCATCTAATAAACTCTACTTATGCATGTGCACATTAATGAGAAGCTTTGGTTTAAAAAGAGGGAAGGATTTGTGAATAAATAGTATAACAGCTGGCCTGGTTGGCTGAGTGATTAGCGTATCTGCTCTCCAACCAACAGGCTGTGGGTTCGAATCCCACCATGGACACAAATATTTGTCTTAGGTGGGAGATGAATTTCATTGCTCAATGCAAGACCACTGATCTGCTTATGGGAAGCCTGAAGGCTTGAAAAAGATTCATGTTTGGTCTCTAGAACCCTGCTCTAGAGCAGGGTTTCCAGACTATATAAAATCTGGAAACCCTGATTTTATATAGTCTGGGTTTCCAAATTTTATGACTTAATCCATCCAAGTACAAATGTACTATAGGTTTGAAAATAAATCTTTCTAGGGTGAGAATCATATAAATAAAATAAATAAATCAACACACACACACACACACTTTGTTTTGCTTGCACTTGCACCTGTGTAGTGCAATCAGAGGAACATGGACACTCCATAGAGATACCCGAGAAATAATAATAATACATATTTCTACTCAGTGTGGGCACACATGTATTAATTCAAAATAACAAAACATTACTTTTGTAATATTGTCTATATTACACAGATAGTTCACAAATATTAGGTATAAATGAAAATTTTACTTTGACTTTTCAGAGTTTATTTCTGAGAAATTCAAGAAATATCTAGCTAATCCTAAAAGATTAGCAACGCTTATCTTGTTTTTGTAAATCACCTGAAATAAAAATATGAAATAAAGAATTGTGAAGTTTTATGCAAAATCTGTATTTTCAAACCAAGTGATGTATCAGAGAATTTATTATTATTATTATTATTATTATTATTGCACCCTCCATGGAGGCAGCAGACTCATAATGGGAGGTTCGTTTAACTGACTTTAATCTTAAAATCTTTAACACTCCTTGCATTAACAACACATTCTGGTAATGCATTCCATTCACTGACAATGCCCCATGTAAAAAATTTATTCCTTACACCCCTCTTCACCACACCACTTTTACATAACTTTCAGGGATATAAATTAAAGATACCAAGAAATTATATACTTGGTTTAATCCTTTATCCAAGTATAAGCAAACAAAGTTTGCTCCTGAAGTATTTTCAGGACTGGGACAACTCGTATATAGAGGCTAATGACTTCACATCCCTTGCCTTAGTATCCCATAATGCAAAGCACATATCCTTGTGGACATGTATAATGCTAAGCATTATGGGAAGGGTCACTGGTAAGGATTAAGTCAAGTATATAATTTCTTGGTATCTTTAATTTATAGTACAACTGAAATGAAAAAACTTTCAACAACTTTCAGGGATAGCCTCTGGTTTTTCCTCTCTCGCCTTCTATTCTTCTTTCCCATCTGGATTAATCCTCTCACTAACTTAAATGTCTCTATCATACACCTGTTTTCCTCCTCAACCTCTCTTTCCATAGCCAGCATTCGAAAGTCCTGATATTGTCTTAGTCGTATATTAGTTATACTTCCACATATATCCATTTTTGGCTCTGGATCCTCTCCAATGTTTCCACACCACACTGAAAACCAGATAGCTAAATTTGAGCACAACAGTCCAAGTGTTGTCTAACCAGTGCTTTATACAGTGACACAACAACTCCTTATCCCTACATGCTAGAGTACTTCTTGTAATAGCAGCACTACGATGTACAATCTTTGCAACACTTGCAATGTGCCTTCTAATCTTCAGTCTGCTGTCATCCATCACTCCCAAATCTTTAATCTCATCCACTTCCTGCAGTACGGCACCATATATAGTACACAACCTTATATTTCTGCACTCCAAAATGCAACACCTTACACTTACTGATATTAAAACTACAACACCATTTTTCTGTCCAAGTAAAAAGTCTATTCAAATCTTCCTGAATTGAATTAACATCAGCTATGCTACTTATAATTCTTCCCAACTTTGCGACTTCAGCAAATAACTGAAGATCCCCAGTCAGTCCATATGTTGTATCGTTTTCAAACAAGTTAAACAGCAGGGACCCAAGAATAGAACCCTGGGGCCCACCACTGGTTACCCTCCTTTTTTGAGCCACTTCTCCATCATACAACAACCTGCTGGTATTATTCAGAGAGCCAATCTCTGATCCATCTAACCAATATACTATCTATTCTCATCCTCTGCAGCTTGTACATCAACTTATCATGTGGTAATCTATCAAATGCTTTTGCAAAGTCTAAGAATATCATTGTATATGATTCTCCCTTATCATATAGAGGCTGATGCAAGTAAATTGCTAAAACAAGACCTATCATTTACAAATCCATGCTTGACCATCATAAAGTATGCTATGTCCATCAACCCAATCCTGTATTCTATTTCTAACCATGCTCTCCAACATCTTGACTGCAACTGTAGTTATACAGACTGGTCTGTAATTGGAAATTTCTGTCCTAGAACTGCTTGTGGTGTGGTACTATGTTACCTTCTTTCCACTCCTTAAAACCCAACCATTGCAAGACTTTCATTACATCACCAAGTCAAAGACATGGCTAACTGTTGTGCACATTCCTTAAGAAGGTGATATATCATCCATTCCCACAGACTTACTAACATCTAACAAAATCAACACCTGATATGCCTCTGATTCTTTCATTTCCAGTTCTCCTAATTCTGGCCTCCCTTCTATATATTGCACCACATCATTTACTCCAGCATGATATACACTGATAAAGTGCTCGTTCAATAATTTCACTATATCCTTTGCAATGTTATTCTGCTGCCATGACTATGCACCAGTGTCAACCTGCCATAATTATTCTTTTTCTTGATTGCCATATAGTGGAAAAATTCCCTTCAGTTAACTTTGGCCTGACTAGCCAATCTTCTCTCATACTGCACCTTTTCTTTCTTGACCATGCTTGTCACCTTCCTAGCCTGCACTTTATACTCTTCATGGATCCGATCACTACCAACTGTCTTGTACCTCCTCCATAGCATTTTCTTTTCCAACACAGCTTGCTTGATTTCACTGTTCACCCATTTTACTCCTAATCTATTTACTTGCTTAACCCTTGGTATGCAGTTATTCATTACTTGTGTCAGATACTGCCTTGTAAATTCCCATGCATTCTCAACATCTTTTCTTCTCAGCTCATCTATCCAAAATACTGATGCTAACTGACTACAGAGCTTCCTATAATCACCTGCTTTATCCACATATATCCATTTTTGACAGTAACCTTTTCTTGTTTCACCACTTCACTCTCACCAACCAGCAGTAGCATCAACACCTCATTAACAACTACATCTTGTGAAGTTATCATCAAATCCAAAACATTAAAGCCTGTATTTGAGACTGAAATATATGAGAAATGTCATATTACAGAATTTTGAATTTTCTGCCATAATGATATAAAAGAGAATGTGTCAGATTATTTTAGAAAGTAATGGCAGCAGTTGTTTTCCAATATAATATTGCAGATATTTTTGATGACTGAAAGGGAAATAATGGAAATTTTCCATTATGTAATTTTGGTAGATAGGCTTATATGTGGGTTACTCATAACTGCTATTTTTCAGGAAATAACAATGTATACTAAAATATTAATTATGATAACTTTAATGAGGATGAGTGCTTCCCAAATTTGGGGAAGTCTCATGCACCCAAATTTGTTGAGATTTGAAAAGTTTCTCAGGGCTAAGGCAGATTCGAGGAATAGCCTCTCATTTGTATTTGCTGTGTGTAATAGAGTGGCCTTCTTCCAGCACATCCTGTGGTGGGTGTCCAAAGCATGGTAGCAAGTTCTGAGTGGCTGTAATGATGGAACCAGATGTAGTCCATGGATTAGAAATTTTTATGTTGACTGTCCTGTGTGTTTGGCCATAATAGGACAGTTTGCAACCACAAGGGACCTGGTAAGTCTAGGGAATATGGCTAGTCTTTAGTGGAGTGGATAAGGGCTGCCAATTTTTTATGTGGTCTGTAAGTAGTTGTAAGGTTGTATTTCCTTAAGAATTTTGTTAATTTTTCAGATGTGCCCCGAATATATATATGGAATGGTGATAGATTTTGATTAATCTCTACTCGGAAGGTAGAAAGTGGGGGGGGGGGGAGGCACGGTTACATGGTTTTAATATTTTTTGAATTTTTGGGGGGGATTGTAACCATTTGCTAAGAAAGTGTTGAGCATATGGTCAAGTTCAGTAGTTAGGGTACTGCAGTCAGAACTGATTATTTTTGCCCTGTTATATAAGGTTTCATAATCCTGTATTGTTGGGGGCAGGGTGATTGCTGGTGAATTTATCTACCTGTATGTGTGGGTTTTTGTAAATGGAGAATGCCAGTGATTCATCAGACTGGAGTATCTAGGAATGGAAGACTGTTGTTGTTTTCCTTTTCTAAGATAAACTGGATTCTGGAGTGTTGATTGTTGAGATGTGTTAAGAAAATGTTCACCATATCCTGGTGAACATTTTCTTAACTATGTGGCAAAACAGAAAACACATCATCTTCTTAGCATAGCCAAATAGTGGGTCTATGTTTTGACAGCGTATAAGGCTTTCATTTCAAAGGTCTCAATGAAGAAGTTGGCCAGGGCTGAAGAAAGTGGAGATCTCATGGCCATCCCCCTCTATCTCTGTGTAGAATTCCTTGTTAAATGAAATAGCCTGAGTTCATGGTGAACTATTTTATGTTGAGCCCATACAAGAGCTTCAACCTATAGTACATTAGTACCATATATGGGTAGTGGGTTGGGAAAGGAGGAACTTGTGTACATTAGATTTAAAAGCCTGTATATTGTATTCCTTGGAAAGCACATCAGGGGAAAGATTGTTTCACAATACAGCAGTAGTGGATGAAGAAGGAGGAAAAGAAGCCTGTTCTGCAGCTTTCAAGGTGCACTGTAAAAGGATGTTGAGCAGCAGCTGCACACGCTCCAGTGAGCTTAGTATTAAGTGAGGGAATTATTGATGCTATTTCAGATGAACATTTCCCAAGGAAATATTTGTAGAATACACACAGTGCAGAAACCAATGTCTGTGTGAAAGTGAGGGGTTATGAGTTGGTAAGAGATGGGTAATTAATAAGTCTAATTGTTCTCCTCTGTATTGAGTCAAGCATTTTACTGCTCTCACATATGGGGCACTACCCCATATGTGAGAGCAGTACTCAATAGCTGTGTGGATTTGTGAGTTGTATAAAGTTAACAGTTGTTCAGGGATGAAATAATGTCTGGAGCAAAAGAGAAATCCTAGTTTTTTAGAAGCTGAGGTTGCAATGGTTGTGATGTGTTGTGGTTGTGACATAAGGCTGCATTTGGACTGCTGCATACAGATCTGTTAGCATGTATGCCATAGAGATGAAGTGGGGGGAGCCAGAGACAAGCAATCAAGATTGCAGTTAGATTAGGTAGACATCTGGCTTATTGAGCAGAGGGTTAGAATATTTTGTAGGCTGTAAGAATCTTTCTTGTATAATTAAGTGAAAGACATTTGTGCCATGATTTCAGAGGATCCAAAAATTTTATTCATAACATGTAAATGTAAGGAAGGATGACCACATCTTTGAAGTTTTGCTTATTTGTTGATATCTTGGAGGATGATTACAAAATCCTGGTGATCATTTTGTGCATATTCCAATAAGGCCATCAAACATGACCACAAAATCATCTGGAAAGAAACAAAAAGAGTTTATACCACATAATATAAGTTTCAGAGACTGTTAAAAGAATCTACAGAAACAACAGTGGACCACTCAACTATAAAGAAAATTGCCACTGCTAATATCCAGCAAAAATAAGCAAAGAAATCAATATGAAGCAGCAGCAGCTGAAATGTACTAATTCTGCAGCATGTATATCTCACTATCTCCATACTGGATACTAAGAATCCTCTTTAATTGCATAGCACCATAATAAAATTATTATTATTATTATCTGAGACCTCCAGGAAGTCAAGAAATCACTGAGGGAGGCCATACATTACTCTTACCAGCTGTCATGCCTTCTCTTAAACTCATTCACACTAGATGTAATCATTACTTCAACAGGTGTATGGTTTCACTCACTCATTTCTCTATGAGAGAAAATCTCACCCATCTTAACTGCACACAAACTTAATTTCCACAAATGCCCCCTTGTCTTCTCCCCAACTTCCACATAATGAAAAATTTCATTCATTGATATCCTATAATGCCCTTTCAGAAGTTTATAGACTTCTAGCATGTCAACCTTCTTTCTCCTATTTGAGTGCCTGCAGTCCACATACTCCCAATCTGTTCTCATAATCTACATTCTACAATCCCAGTATCTTTATTACTCTTCTTTCAGCATCCTTTCTTTATCCACTTGAAACTCCAGAGACCAAATACATGTGCACTAGTTCTGCAGTTGTATTGAGGCCTTAGAATGAAGCAAAATGACTTCATTATCCATGCATGTCAATATGTTTGTTTCAACATTGCAATTATTCTTTAAGTTGTATTTGCACTGATTTAACATTGGTATTCATGGGACTGGCTCTCATTGATGAGACCCTTCCTATAATGATTTTGCAGTATGAGATACTAAGGTAATTGATGTGAAGTCATAAAACCTCTACATACAAGTAGACTAGTCTTGAAGTTATCATGCATATGCTTATATTTTGGTGTAGGATTAAAACAAGAATATAATTTTTTGTCAAGTATAATACAAATTGTAACCAAGCAGAGAAAACTTTTCACATGCACAGAATACTGCTTCTTCGGATAAGTTTAAAGTTATTAGCCTATCCTTATTCGTCCAGTATCCAGGTGGATACATAATTTCCATGAGTATGAAATTTGAAGTACAAAATTGCTATTATAATGAATGAATGAATAGTGTTCTTTAATGCCTACAGAACTATAAGACCATTAGTAAGCTAATGTAAGTTAATTAGGAAGCTAATCACAGTGTGCATCCAGACTTTCTGTCTGGATGCACACTGTGTGTGATGTGGACAGCTCCCTATCCTCTCACCACTCGATTAATGCTGGGGTCCCACAAGGTTTTGTTCTCTCACCAACCCTCTTCCTGCTATATATCAGTGATCTACTGCAATTGACCTCCAACCCAATACACAGTTTTGCAGATGATAGTGCACTTCACTCCTCGCTTGCATTTGACAAGCCTTACCCTTCACAACTCACCTCAACCTACAGAACATCAACCGCCACCACCACCACCCTCAACTCCAATCTCCAAGCCATCCTACAATGGGGTTCGGATAACCTCATAAATTTCAACTCCAGTAAAACCCAGTTGTGTACTATTTCCCATAAAAAAGAACCATTTTTCCCGAGTATCCTTTTTGACGATACCCAAATTTCCAGACAGTCTGAGATCTCGCTTCTTGGAATCACCCTCACATCAAACCTCTCCTGGCATAAACATAGCACAATCATTGCTTCCTCAGCATCAAAAAAACTAGGATTTCTCTTTTGCTCAAAACGTTACTTCATCCCCAAACAGCTACTAACATTATACAAATCAAAAATCTGCCCAGCTATTGAATACTGCTCCCACATATGGGGTGGGGCCCCTAAAGGCTCTCTCAAAATGCTCGACTCAATACAGAGGAGAGCAATTAGACTTATCGATGATCCATCCCTTACCAAGTCTCTCCTCCACTTTCACACAGATATGGTCTCTGCAGTATGTATATTCTACAAATATTTCCATGGGAAATGCTCATCCAAAATAACATCAATAATTCCTCTGCTCAGTGCAAAACTCATTGGAACACATGCAGCAGCTACACGTGTTCTGTGTACTGAAACAAACTTGTTTTTTAGTTCTGTGTACTGAAACAAACTTGTTCTGTTTGTTTCCTTCATCCTTGCAACTGCTGCACTGTGGAACAGTCTCCCACCTGCTGTGTTTCCCAAGGAATACAATTTAAAGTCATTCAAATCAAATGTAAATAAATTCCTCCTTTCCCAACTACTCATACACGGTACTAATGTACCATAGGTTAACCAACCAACCTCCTGTGTATGGGCCCGATATAAAAAAAAAAAGCCAAAATTTTAAGACAGCAAATGTTTTACATCATCTGATGTGCTGTTATTACTATTCTTATTATTGACTTGAAAATCATATTTTGTCACCAAAGCAGGGATTTTCAGTTTACCTGCCTACTTACAATACAATACTAATATAGCATAACTTTTTCTGGGAGAGATTCTTCTCAAAAAAAACTCCATTATGTCATGTCTATTACCAATGTGTTTTCCTGACTAGGACTTGCATTCACTGCTAAGTGATTAACACTTCAAGTCATCAAGCATGTTTATGCAAATCATAGCAACAGTCAATGATAGATACAATTTTTTGTTTCTCTCCCCTTTTTTATGTTTATTGCTTATTTCTGAAGAGATGCATTGTTAATATGCTTTTGTGAAGGAAACTGCACCTCTGAATCAAAACTTTAAATAATCAAAGAAAATATGTTGAAAGATTTGTAATTCTAATTTATTGCATAGAAAATAATTATTACCAAATATGAATTAACATCATCTAAATCTACTACTTTGTAGATTATGTAACCATGTAGACATAAAAATCTGATATAAATTGTAATATTATTAATTGTATCTATGTAATTTTATTGTATTATTGAATTTAATTGTATATAAGTAATATTATAAGAAACCTGTTTGAGGAGTTGAGGTTAAGAAGAAAGCCAATAACAGAGCAGAATGGAGGAAATTGCTGCTGAGCTACCAGTCCCAAGACTGATGCAACTGATGATGATGATGAGAAACCTGTTATTTGAAAACATTCACAAAATTAGAATAATTTTTAAAGTGGTTCAAAATATTAGAATAATGCAAAAATAAATGCACAAAAATTACAGTCAAAAGGGAAACAACATGATAATTAGTACTTTGTTTCATCTCCCCCTTAACTGTTTATGACTGTTCCTAAATAGTTGGGCATATTATTTATTACTATTACTATTACTATTATTACGGGCAACTCCAGGGAGTCATTAGACTCATCGAGGGAGGCCCCAAATCATATTCATCACAACTATTTGACATTCATACAGTATCTATCATACCTCGCCTTAAACTCATTCATTGTCACGGCATCCACCACAGACTCAGGGAGCGCATTCCACTCATTCACTACTCTAAAAGTAAAGAACCCAGCTCTAACACCTTTACTAACCACACTTTTGCCCAGTTTCCATGGATGTCCCCTAGTCCTCCCACAACCAGCCCTGTTCTCAAAAATATCTTCTGAATTAATTTTATAGAAACCCTTCAGTAATTTGAATGTCTCAATCATATCTCCCCTTCTCCGCCTATCAACCAATTTTTGCAACCCACAAATCCTCAACCTGTTCTCATACGGTTCATTCCACAGACCTGCTATCATCTTAGTCACTCGCCTCTGGATCCTCTCCACCTCCTCCCCATCAAGAAGAAACCTAGGTGACCAAATCTGAGCACAGTAGTCTAGATGGGGTCTTATCAAGGCTCGATACAGAGGAACAATAACCTGCTTGTCTCTGCTTGTCAACGTATTCTTCAGCAACCAAGTGATTTGATGAGCTGTTTTGGTCACTTTTGCAATGTGTCCCCTAAATTTCAATTCCTTATCTACCAACACTCCTAAATCTCGTGCCTCATCAATTTCCTGGAGCACGGTTCCACCAATGCAGTAAACTGCCGCCAATCTTTTCACCCCAAAATGCATAACCTTACATTTTGCCACATTAAACTGACATCCATTCTCCTTAGCCCAGACCTCCAATCTATCCAAATCATCCTGCAAAATTTTGACGTCATCTGCATTCACTATTGCCCTACCCAACTTCGCATCATCCGCAAACAAATGAACTGTCCCTCTCAGATCATTTCCTATATCATTTATGAACAAATTAAACAGCAGTGGTCCAAGAACAGATCCTTGTGGCACACCACTAGTCACAGGCCGTCTTGTGGACTCTACTCCCGAGTAAACCACTCTCTGATATCTCTCCGTCAACCACCCTCCTATCCATCTCACCAACCCTATGTCCATTCCCATATGCTGCAATTTACTGATTAGAATTCCATGTGGAATCCTGTCAAAGGCCTTGGCAAGGTCCAGTAGAATCACCGTAAACCCATTACCCTTATCCAGTTCAGCCGTCACTGTGTTATAATATGTGAGCAAGTTACTGAGGCATGACCTACCCTTCACAAAACCATGCTGTCCCCGATACAGTATCCCATTTTCTTCTATCCAATCTTGTATTTTCCTCTTGACTATTTTCTCTAAGACCTTGACAATGATTCCTGATATGCTAATCGGTCGGTAATTTACAACAGCAGTCTTGGAACCACCTTTATGCAGTGGAACTATTTTCCCCTCTTTCCACCCGCTCGGGACTAACCCAGACTCGAGACTCAAATTAAACAAAATGGTCAAGGGTACTGACAATTCTTTAGCTGCTTCTCGTACAACACGAGCTGGTATACCATCCAATCCCACAGATGTATTGACATTGAGGTTATGCAATAGACTACTCACCTCCACTTCATTAACCACAATTCCCGTATAATCTACTGGTTTATTCGTTTCTGCAATGTCACCACCTGGATGATATACTTTTGCAAAGTGCTCACTCAGTAACTCAACTATCTCAACTGATTCAGTTACCTCCCTACCATCGGCATTCTTTAAAATCAATCTGCCATGTACATTTTTCCTTTTACTTGCTACATATCTAAAAAACTGTTTAGGATTCTCTTAAGCCTGCATGGCCAATGTTCTTTCGTAATCCTTTTTTGCTTTTCTTACCACACTCGTCACCCTTCTGGCCTGCGTTTTATACCGTTCATGTGCCTGCCGGTCACCCTTCTCCTTAAATTCCCTCCATAGTTGTTTCTTTTTTTGCAACTCAAGCTTAATGGTGTTATTTCCATTTAACCCCTACTTGATTTATTATTCGGACTCTAGGTATACAGTCAGCCATTGCTTCATGCAAGCACTTCTTAACTACCTCCCATGCACTATCAACTTCTAGTCCTTGCAGTTGTACATGCCATGGCACTGAACCAATCAAATTCCTAAGCTTGTCATACTTTCCGAACCAATAATTCCACATGTACTCTGTCTTAATTGAAAATTCTGCACCTTTAGCCACCTCCCAAGTTAAGACCCTATGATCACTCTCATCGATTGGTGGCAATGTGGTCATATTTATTACAGCCAAATCCTCAGATGTAATTACTAGGTCAAGCACTCGCTGACCCCTAGTATTTTCCATTACATGCTGTCGCAGATAGTTATCCCTTAATAACCGCATAAAATCCAGTTCCTTCCTCCCATGTGTCCTCTCCTCACTCCAATCAATGCGACCATAGTTGAAATCTCCCATAATAATCACCCTCCTTCCACCCATTTCTTCTATTTGCTTGTGCATACTGTCACCACCATCTTTTCCATCACCTGGTCTATAGCAGCACCCAATTGTATATTTTGTTCTGCTAGCCACGATCTCACACCAAATGGCCTCAAATGTGCTCTTTTCTCTATCCTGCAATTCAACTTCTATTCTCCTTGGCTGGAGCTCATCAGCTATCATCAACAATACTCCTCCCCCCATTTTATTCTCTCTGTCATTCCTGAACACACTATACCCATCACATTCAATCCCACTAGTTATATCATCTACAGTCAGCCATGTTTCACTAATACCTATAACCTGTGGTCTGGAAGTGCCAACCATGGCCAAAAACTCTTCCTTCTTGTTCCTAATACTCCTAGTGTTAGTGTACATGAATTTAAGACCCCCATTAGCCCCAACCCTACCTTGATGCCTTATATTAACTATCCCACTCAGATTTGTTGTCCTTATTTGCTCTGGCATATTATATTCATTCTTACATTCAACTGCCTCCATAAGGACTGTATCTCTACTCCCCCCCCCCCCTAACAAATCAGTTTCCCTGAATTTGCACATCCACTACATTCAGCAACACTTTCTCAAGTCTTCTTACACCATAACCATTCAAATGCAAGCCATCCATCTTATATAGATCCTTTCGCCCATCAAACTCACTCCACACATCCACAGATTCCACACCACTCGTCATACATAACCCACGCATAAAGTCATTTGCAATTATAGCCCTCCTTTTAAACATTTCACTGTCATACCGTGACAAAAGACTAATCATTCTAACTCTCTCACTCTTTTCTTTTGCTACCTCAAACAATTCATTCAGGTCTTTTATCATTTCCATTTTATCTCCTTTCAAATCATTCGTACCTGCCACAACAATCATTTCTTTCACCCTTTCCTTTTGCTCTCTAATAGACGCAGTTACGTCCTTTATGGTCGCACCAGGTTGGTACGATTTTGTCAAATCCTCTACTAGTGGTTTGCAGTTTTTTACTAGTGGTTTGCAGTTTTTTTTTATCAAAACATGCCCATATGGTCTGCAGACTAGAAACAAGTTCATTTTTGTCTCTTGGGGCAACTTCTTGAAGGCATTTCTTCACAATTCCCCACAAATTCTCAATGGGGTTTAAATATGGTGAGTTTGACACCAAAGGAATATATTGATTTGCCTTTCTTTGAGACATCAAATAGTGGTCTTGGAAGTGTGACAAGAAGCTGAATCTTGCCGAAAAAGGAAATCACCATTACATAAATCTTCTGATGCAAGTAACATAAAGTGCTCAAGAATTTCTTGGTACACTTTGGAATTGACTCTTTTGTACACGATACACAGCCTACCTGGACCCTCTGTGGTCATACCAGTCCATACCATAATAGATGTTGCGAATTTCATTGAACGTTTCATGCATTCTTTATCAAATACTTAAGACACCAAACATGTATCCCTTGACGACTATGGGGGACACAAAACATACTTTCATCACTAAAAAGTACCTTTTCCAGTCCTCTTGACCCCCACAACAGTCTTTGCTTTACACCATCACACTCTGCTTACCTTTTGCTTGGAAATCATAAGTGGCTTTGTTTTAGGTACCTGTGATTTAAAACCTAATTTGTGAAGTCATCTCAACGTCATAGATTTAGACACATTCATACCTAGTTCTTTCTGTCTACTGTGAAAATATCTCACATTTCAGAAGCGGTTTTCATCACAATGTTCTTCAATCTCTTCTCATCTCTTAATGTAGTTATTACCTTTTGACCGCTATTGCAGTGATCTAAAAACTCAAGTTATTAGAATATTGTCTCAATAGTTTACTCGTGTTCGCTTGAGAACATTTCAATTCCTTAGCTATAAACTTGAGTTTGACCCTCTTTGTGTAGAGACACCATACGAAACTTCTGAGCTTCCGATATGTCACTCGTTTGATCCATGTTTAGCAAATGATTAACTGAAATCCATGAGTCAGTTATGCAGCTACTGAAATATATGCTATTTCTAAGCTCTCCTCAGAACCAATTGGAAAAATTTGGAATATTCTAATATTTTGAACCATGTTAAAAATTATTCTAATTTTGTGAATGTTTTCAAATAACAGTTTTCTTATAATTTATATTATATTTTTATGTATTTACATGGTTATATAATTTACAAAGTATGCAGATTTAGGTTATGCTAATTCATATTTTGTAATAATTCTTTTATATGTAATAAATTAGAACTGCAAATCATTCAACACATTTTCTTTGATTATTCTAATTTTTTGATTCTGAGATGTATATGAACTATATGTATAAATTATCTGAACTTGAACTTTGCCAAGTTCTTATATAATTAGTAGAAATTGAATTTTTAATATGCTGATCATTAGATATGCTTTCTTATAACTCTTTACTATTTGACATTACTTATTCTTTTTTTTTTGTATGTTTGTTTGGTTATTTATTTATTTTTTTTAAATTATAGATAAAAGCTACAGCTTTTCAAGCTATACTTCAATATTTGTATACAGGTAATTATGATATATTAATAGATTTTGTGTTACTTTTTTTGAAATGATTATTCATTTCAAATATGTTGACATTTTTTTATCTTATATTTATTTAAATGCCAGTAGGTCACTGTTAAATTGTCAGCTACAAGAAGCAAAGAAATCTCTTGCCTTTCTGAACAAAGAAATCATAGATATCAAGAACACTATAGAACCAGTATTAGAGACTGAAAATTTTAGCACCGTTTTAAGCATTTCATCGATGTCATACTGAAATGTTTTTAATGCTTCCCGTGATAGATTGAAACACAAGTTTGATTCACAGGTGAGCCACCCCAAATCTAGCAATACTGTCATTGATATAGATACAGTAGTGATCAACGTATCAGGCAGCCCACTGACAGACAGCGAATGTTTCGTTCTGTCAAAAGGGCATAATTTTGCCGTTGCTCTGAATAAAATACCCATAATAGACTTTTTTCCATAGTATAGATAGAGGTATTCGATCCTTACCCCAAAAAAACAGCTAACAGAACAAGATTCAAGTGTGCAAAAATTCTTTTTAACGCCAAGCCTCCATGACCGAACCTATCATATGCTGGACAAAAAGCACTGAATTCTCTAAAAAATAACAAGAACTTAATTATTACGAAAGCTGACAAAGGGAAGGCTGTAGTCATCCAAGACAGAAGAGAATACGAGAGAAAAATATCACTGTTACTCCACGACTATTCGACTTATAGGCCCCTCACTTCAGATCCTACCAGTAATCAAATAAAAAAGCTTAATGCCCTTATAGAAAAAATATCAATATGGGATGAAGATAAAAAGAAAACACTAGACCTCCTTCAGGCACCCACTGAGATTATATGGTCTTCCAAAAGTTCATAAGCCAGGAATTCCATTAAGACCAGTTGTAGACTGTATAAGTTGTCCCACTTACAAAATATCAAAATTTCTGTCAAATTTACTCACTTCTTCAACTAGAAGAACTGCTACATATATAAAAAATTCTGTGAACTTCAGAAATAAAATTTCCAATCTGCATCTAGATGATTCGGAGATTATGATTAGTCTACATGTTGTTTCGCTATTTACGAATGTTCCGTTGGCGGACAGCATAGAATTACTACATCAAGAATTTCCTTCAGACATTGTCAAATTATTTGAATTTGTAATAAAGTCCAGTTATTTTTCCTTCAAAAACCAGTTAGACCAACAAATCGAAGGGACGACAATGGGTAATCCAATATCTCCTGCTATTGCCAACTACTTCATGGAGCATTTCGAACAGCGCATCTTTAACAACATTACACCCAGACCTAACATTTGGTTTAGATATGTGGACGACATTTTTGCCATATGGAAGGGCACCTCAGAAGAACTACAACTGTTTCTCTCAAAAATTAATGCACTTCATCCAAGGATCCAGTTCACCCTAGAAGTAGAAGTAAATAAGCAGTTAGCATTTCTAGACCTCTTGATTCTTTGCCAACCAGATGGTTATCTACAATTCACAGTCTATAGGAAAAAGACTCATACAGGCCAGTACATCCACACTGAATCACATCACCATCCCAGCCAAAAGGCAGATACTATAAAAACACTAGTTCATAGAGCTCACTCCTTTTGTTCTTCAGAAGAACTTTTACAAAAAGAATTACAGTATATTAATTCCTCCTTCATATCCAATGGCTATAAGAAGTCCTTCATAAAAAGAGCTTTAAGTAGTCATGCTCCAACATCCTCTTCAAGTAAAGAAGAACCTACATGTATACCTATCCCCTATATACAGGGGGTTAGTGAACGCATAGCTAAGGTGCTGAAACCACTAAATATCTGTGTGGCTTTTCGACCCGTCAGAAAAATCTCCACTTTCCTAATGTCTCCAAAGGACAAGCTCCCACATCTCAGCTATCCAGGTGTCTACCAGATTCCCTGCTCGTGTGGATTATCATATTTTGGACAAACAGGAAGATCTGCTCAGGTGCGGTTAGAAGAACACCAGTTGTACATTTAGTACCTTGAACCCGAACAGTCTGGAATTGCCATCAACACCAAATATAGAGTTAAGTGGAACAAGACAATAGTCATTCACAAAAGTCGGTTCCTAATGGAACGGCTATACAAAGAAACATGTGAAACATTACTTCACTCCCCTAACCTAAACAGATCCGATGGTTTACGTCTTCCCCCCTGTGGGAGATAGTACTTTATAAAGCAGCAAATCTTTCCTAGCATAATTGTATACACATATATATATATTATTAAAAAAAAAAGGAGGAAAAAAAAAATTTTTAATTATGATAATTGAATAATTAAATAATTAAAATAAAAAAATAAATTAATAATAATAATTTAAATAAATTTAGGACATTTAACCTTAGCTACTTAGGTCATGCTTTGTGAATATAACAGTTATTGTTTAATTAGACTTGTACCTGTACTGATGATGCCTGTGATACTCAGGTGAAAATTCTACAAATAAAGAATAATTGACGTGAGTTAATTCCGTTATTATAATAGTTAGTAATAGAGTGGAACTGTCACCTTCTTATCCTTGCATGCCAGCATTCTTCGCATCATAGCAGTGATTTTTTGGATAACCCTTACAACTTTTGTGATGTGTCCCATGAACGTCAGTTCCCTGTCTACCAAAATGCCCAGATTCCTTGCTTCCTTCATCTCCTGAAGCAAAGTTCCTCCACCTTCTCTGGCACCAAAGTGCATAACTTTACAGTTAGCAACATTGAAATGACATCCCCCATTCTTCAGCCCAAAGCACCATCATATTCAAATCCTCTTGTAACAAGAGCAATTGTGAGGAAATTCAAATTAGAATTTTCTCACAGTACTCTTCCTAATTTATCATCATCAGCGAACAACTGAATATCTCTTTTCACACCATGAACTATATCATTCATATATAAGTTAAACAACAGTGGTCCCAGAACAGAATCCCGTGGTGCCCCACTTGTCACCTTTGTTTCTTGTGATGCTGAACCTCCATACACAACTTGCTAGCTCCTATAAGTTGACCATCCCTGTAAACAAGCTAGCAAATGACTATCCATTCCTGTCTTGCTTAAATTCAAAAGTAAGTTAAATTCAACATCTTCAGTTTTGCAGTGAGCATCAAGCTATTTGTGCTTAAATTATTACTGTGCTTATATTACTATTCATAAATTCTAAAGAAAGTGCATCTTCACTGAATGCCATTTATAATTAGTGATAGTCTTGGGGTCATCTATATCTCTGATTGGCTACCAGTGAAGATTGAACTGCCCACCCCCTTAATCTCCAAAAGTTAGATGGCCTGGGCAAAATGACATACATTATGACAGACATTAGAGGATTATTTTTATTTTGTATTTGTTGCTTAGAACAATTCCACCTGTTTTTGTTTTCTTTGTTTTAGTAACTCCTACTATGTCATTCTAGTACTTACCCAACAGATACCATCTTACAGGATAAACTGCATGAAGGTGAGGATTGGACTATGAAAGTTATAGTCCCATAATTCCTGATGAGGTCCCTTAATGGTCTGAGCTGGGTAACTGTCAGGTGAACTCCACATAGCTTGTAAGGAATGCAGAGAACCAACTAAGAATTGTGACATAATATCCAAGCTTCACATATTGCACCCCATTAAAAGAATATAGAAGATAAACATCAGAAGGATAGTTATTTCAAGTATACTTGTATTTAACAATCTTTGAAAGATTGTTAAATAAAACATAACAAGCAACATGAAGCAAACAGTGAGAGAACAATAAAAGAAGAATGCACCAGAAATATCATCTTTGTGTAGAAAAGACTATCAAAATCTTGAAATTGGAAAGGTAGCTGGAATAAATCATATTTGATAATTGACAGCTTGAGGGATTTTCAAAAACTATCTAGTAGATGCAATGTCTAAGGGTATTCCAAGGGTGAGAAGGTTAAATAAGGTAGTTGTGAGATGGATGAATAAAGAGATTAAGCATGCGATACAGAGAAAGAGGGCATTGTGGAGGCAGCATAAGAGAAGTGGAAATAACCAATTCCATGAGGTCTACAAAGACTAAGCAAGGAGGGTGACTTGGTTGGTGAGGGTAGCTAAAGAGAGGTATAAATAGCAGTTAGCTAATGAAGCCAAAAAGAATCCTAAGGAGTTCTTTCGATATGTAGCCAGCAAAAGAAAGAATGATTATGGAAGGATGACATTTATAGGAGATAGGAGAAAATGGTATAAAGACAGCTGTTGCAGAATGTGTGGTGGAGATATACTTAATGAACAATTCATGAAGGTCTTTCAATCTTGTGAATGTGACTTCATGGAGAGAGCAGTAGATGATGGGGAGGAGAGACTGGCTGTGAGCAAGAGGTGTATGGAGAGTTGAGTAAACCAGATGTTAATAAGGCTGTGGGACTTGATAAAATATCACCACGTATTCTCAAGGAATGTGCCAGGGAGTTGACACCTGCTTTGACATATTTTTTAATACGAGTCTTGCACTCATTCAAGTTCCTAAAGAGTGGAAGGAGGGCAATATTGTGCCACTTCATAAAGGAGATGATCAAACTCAAGCATCAAACTATAGGCCTATCTGTATGTCAGGTGTTTTATGGTTAAGTTGTTGGAGAAGCTTGTGAGAACTAGAATCTAGAGTTGGGTTGACAACAATGGTATTATCTTTGATGGACAGCATCAAAGATAATACCATTGTGGACAGCATGGATTTGCTAAAGGGAGGTCATGTTTTAGTAATCTACTTACTTATTACAATAAAGGGACTACTTCCTTGGACAGAGGAGAAGGATACACAGTAATATACTTAGCTTTTTGCAAAAGCTTTTGATAGAGTACCTCATGATAAATTGATAGTCAAACTAGAGTAGATGGGGTTGGATATTAGATTGGAGACTGGCTATCTGATAATTATCAACAAGTTGTGTATGGGGGGAGTGATATCCAGGAAAAGGAAAGTCACTGGTGGAGTGCCTCAGGGAATCTGTTTTGGGGGCCATTACTGTTTAACTTGTATATTAATGATATAGGTGAAGATTTGGATGGAGATATTCAGTTGCTTGCAGATGATGCAAAGTTGGGATGAACCATGAAGAGTAGTGAGGATGTTGTGACCTTGCAGGAAGACTTGAATAAATTGAGTGATTGGGCATGGAAATGGAATACGAGTTCAATGTTGCAAAATGTAAGGTTTTAAAATTTGGAAAACAAAGATGGAATGCAGATTTTATGCTTGGTGAGGATATCTTATTGGGGGTGGAAGAAATAAGAGATCTGGGGGTGGTAGCGGATAAGGATCTGAAATTTAGGAGACACATAGTCAAAATTATGAAGACAACACAAAGGCTTCTGGGAATGATACGGAGGACACTGACGTGTAGAAGTAGGGAGATTCTTGTTCCGTTGTATAAGGCTTTGATTAGGCCACACATGGACTATTGTGCCCAGATTTGGTCACCTGGTTTTCAGAAGGATGAAGAGATGTTGGAAAGGGTCCAAAGGCAACTGACTAAAGTAGTCAGTTGCCTTTGGACCCTTTTCTGACCTCTGGAATGTCGAGTATGAGGAAAGATTGAGAAGATGTAATCTGCAGTCTGGTGGACAGGAGGAAGAGAGGAGATATGGTAGAGACCTACATGTTGGTAAGGGGTTGTTATAGGATCAATGCTGGAGAAGTTTTACAGAAAATAATGGGAGATTGGGGGAGAACCAGAGGTCATCCCTGGAAACTGTGTAAAGAGGGTGTGAGAGGCAAGTTTTTTTTGTGCAGAGTTGTAAATGATTGGAATGCCTTACCTGAGAGTGTGGTGTCTGCAAGGAGTTTGAATGTGTTCAAGGCACGGTATGATGAGCTCTGTGTGTGTGTGTGTGAGTGAGATAAAAGGACCTCACAGATGAGTCTTTGACTCCATGAGGTCTTGGGGTAATAATAATAATAATAGTAAGAAGAAAAAAATACTCAAATATAGAGCTTTAAAAGTTTTACAGTAGGTACAGTGCATATTTCAGAAAGTCAAATTCTGGATGTTTGCATTAGAGATCTCATAGCAGCCATCCATAAAAAAAGGAAAATAAAACTCATCATGAGAATTTGAGGAATTTGTCAACTAGGTGTTGAGAATTCTGCATAGATACTAGCAAGTCTTAGTCCTAATAGTATCCCTGATAACATCTGTTCTCGTGAAGCGATCAATCACGTATTCAGTCCATCCCAAAATAAGGAAATTAAAGTCACCCATCAAACCATCATCCGTTTGTTCTTATCTCATTTTTTCCTAAAAATAATGGAGAACTTCATCAACAGCCAACTTTTTCATGTATTTCCACTCATAATCCATGATACCTCTCCTAGTTGCCATTGGACATCAGCCATGGAATGGTTTAGAGAAATAGTTGGTCACTCTTGACTATTTTAGTACATTTGTTCATGTCCAGCAAAAAGGCCTTCCTAGGAAACTGCCATCTATGCTGCCTTCCACTGTTCAATTGGATTTTGTGTGTCCAGATGAATGGTTTACTCCCTTCTGATTCTCCAAGAGGCTTCAAGATCATTCTTGCCAGAAATAAGATAGATTATTATTTTTGTAAGAAAGATTTCATTTAATTTCCTCTTATTTTCTGTAATATTCAGATGTTTATGCAGATTAGATTTCCTCTTTTCAGCTAACTTATACTGCTATCCTTTAGTGGTGCAAATATCTCAAGACACCATTTCTCCATTGTATAACTACTAATGCTGTCATCATCTCGTATTTTTTTTCATCATCAAATTTCTGACATATAACAGGCAAGCTTAGGTGCGATTGTTATTCATAACTGATATTACAACAATAATATGCTTTTAGATATAGCTGGCATTCTAAACAAATCTAAACCCCCAAAGTAATATACCACAGAATGAAATGCCTTCTTTAAAAAAAGTTATATAACAATAAAAATATTGTGATTACAAAAGCTGATAAGGGTAATGCCTGTTATCATGAATCAAGAGGATTACAAACAACAAAAAAAAATAAAATAAAAAATACAGGATCTCCTATAACCGTGGCAGTTCTACATACCAAAGATGAGATCAATAGAATAGTATATCTAATAGGATGATGGTTATAGGCCAGGGGCATGTGGAGACTATTGATTGTGAAATGTATATACAAATTAGTTGGCAAGTACAAGAATTAATCTTAGATTATGTAGACAAAATTGTGCAAAGTTTGTAGATGCATTCAGTGAATTTGATGGATTGCATTTTGAATGGCTTTTGTTTAGATGTAGTGGAAATGTATTGGTGTGAGAGTTTGGAAGATCAAAATTTGGGAACTCAGAGCTTTGGGGGTGGAAAAGAAACATTGTGCATGTGGCAAGTGCCCTTCAGAAAAGTGAATGTGAGAATTGGAATGATCAAAAAATGCTGTATACATATTTTTTCTTAGATCTCAAATTTGAATGGAATCGTCATTACAAGATGCATGGGTAGTTGTTGATGCAAGATGATATTGTAATTCATGCATTGTACTTCTGGAATCATCTGGAATAAGTGTAAAGAGTTTGAGACATTGGTTAGTGTTACATGGCCAAAAATTATTGGCATTAACAAAACTTCATTGTTAGAGGTGAAAATATATCTGGATAGAATATAAGCAGAAACTAATTAGCAGAAATTCAAGGACATGATGCTATATGGTGTGAGATAGAAGCCAGCTTCTATCCCCCTTCATGCAAAGAAACCACTCCTCACCCTCTTTCTCACAGTTTCATTTTGTAACTTCCAGGGATGGTCCCTTGTTATGACTCCTTCCCGCTGTTCAACCAAGTGAAAGAACTCCCCAGTGTCAACCCTGTGACCACCTCTCAACAGTTTAAAAGTCTCAATCATATCACCTCTCCTTCTTCTATCCACTAAACTCTGCAGTCCACAGTCCCTCAGCCGATCCTCATAACTAACATTATACAGTCCTGACACCATCTTTGTTATCTGCCTTTGTACCATTTCCACAGTTAATTTATCCCCTTCAAATCCTGGGGACCAGATCTGAGAACAATAGTCTAAGTGTGGTCTGATCAGAGTCTTATACAACGGAATGATAACCATTTTATCTCTGCAGGTCAGTGTCCTTCTCATTATTGCAGCAATTATCTGTGTTCCCTTCACTACCTTTGCTGTATGTCCCCTAAATTTCAGGTTTCTATCAATCATCAACCCCAGATCTCTTGTTTCCCCTACTTCCTCCAGTTTAACTCCTCCCATAGAGTATGCAGCATCCCATCGATGTGTCCCAAACCTCAAGACCTTACATTTTGCTGCATTAAACTGACACCCCCATTCATTTGCCCATCTATCTAGCTTATTCAAATCCTCTTGCAGGGCTACCACATCTGCAATATTACTAATAACCCTAACTAGCTTCGCATCATCTGCAAACCAGCAAATATCCCCTTGCATTCCACAGATAATGTCATTGATATAAAGGTTAAACAATATAGTTCCCAGTACTGAGCCCTGTTGAACCCCACTTGTAACCTTCTGCCTCTTTGATATTGCTCCACCATACACAACTCTTTAATACCTAACTGGTAATTAGTTTATGGAATTAACAACGCATATAAAGTATATTAATTAAAGGTAACTTTAATGAATAACTTCTATATTTTGGCAACGTCACATTGCCATCTTCAGGAACATAAAACTTTGCCGAAATATAGAAGTTATTCATTAAAGTTACCTTTAATTAATATACTTTATATGCGTTGTTAATTCCGTAAACTAATTACCAGTTATGTCTGACCAATGTATAAGCCTTGCCTCTTTAATACCTATCGGACAGCCAATCCTGAATCCATTTGACCAATCTGACATCCAGACCCCAATGTGCTGCAACTTGAATATCAGCTTATCACGTGGCACCCTGTCAAATGCCTTTGCTAAGTCTAGGAAATGGCAGTATATGCCTTTCCCTCATTTAATGCTCTTGTAACTATATCATAAAAGGCTAGCATATTGTTAAAAAAAGAGCACCTCTTTACAAATCCATGTTGACTCTCACAGATAACATTATGCTCGTCTGTCGAATGCTGTATACGGTCCCTCACTACTTTCTCCAAGATCTTACTAACTACTGATGACACACTAACTGGCCTATAATTAGACACTTCCAGTCTGCTACTGCCCTTATGCAATGGCACTATCTTACCTTCCTTCCATTCCATGGGCACCTTTCCCATATCCAGACTGTTATTGATAAGCCAGGTCAAAGGCACTGTCAGTTCCCTAGTACATTCTCTCAAAACTCGTGGTGAAATACCATCCAGTCTCACAGCCTTACTGACATCCAGAGTACTCAGTATTTGAACCACACTCTCCTCCTGTACCTCTAAACCTCAAACCTGCCCTATCCCTCTAGTATTAAAACTGACTCCTCCAGGATGAAATACTCCAATAAAGTGTTCATTGAACAATTCCACTATGTCCTCTGCATTAGTCACTCTATTCCCATTTTTATCGCCCAATATCATTCTTCCACAGTCATTTCTCCTCCTACTGGCCACATAGCTAAAAAATTCCCTAGGATTTTCATTTGATCTAAGGGTCAATCTTTTCTCATATTCCAGTTTTGCCTTCCTTACCATACTAATCACACTCCTGTCCTGTGTCTTATATTCTTTATGCATCTTCTCTTCAGCTGTCTCCTTATATCTCTTCCATAGCATCTTTTTCGCATGCAGTTCCTGTTTAATATTGTTTGTCATCCACTTTACTCCAAATTGTGTCCTCTTCTTCACTTGTGGATACAGCTTACCATTGCTGCTAACAAATATTCCTTCACAATTTCCCAAGCAGTAATGATATCCTGGCCTTCCAGTTCCTCCCTCCACGAAACAAGTTGACATCTAAGACTATTATAATCAACTGTTTTATAATTCCATATGTTACTGTCTCTTTGATACTCCTGCATGTCTATTCATTTTCCAAGTTAAAATCATATGGTCACTCTCTCTCACTAGTTAGAGAGATGTCATCTCAGTTATTATCAACTCTTCTGATGCTATAACCAAATCCAAAACTCTTGAACCTCTCGTTCCCTCTGTTACATGTTGCCTAAGACATTTGTCCCTCAAGAATTCTAGAAATTCCATTCCCTTATTGCTACATGCATCTTCCTCTGTCACTGATTATAGGCTGCCACCAATGAAGAGACAAGCAAACAAGTGCTGCCATTTCTTGGTAGTGCATGTTTTACTTGGATGCATTGCTATTTGAAATAATGTGGTTTCTACAGTTGATTTTCTTGAGTTTCTAGAAGAAAATCCTGCTTGCCCATGGCAGAGATTGACGAACACGGAAGCTGGTCGAAGAAAGGCTTAGTAAAAGTTCCTCCAGACAGTGACTAGACGTGGACTTAAGTCTATCTTTGGGTGGCTTAGCGCAGAGGATGAAAGCATCACTTCCACTGAGCTACACAGGCCTGTCATTAGCTGTTTTCATAAACTTATGCTGCTTCTTAATTTACTTAAAATGTGTAAGAAATCATATTCCAGCTTACTGTTTATTGATTTTTTTTAAAAAATTACCTACTTTATAAACAGTTTATCTTCTTAATGCAAGACTTATTTTCTAGGAAGACTTGAGATCCATTTTGACTGTTTAGATGACTGCATTATGCTTGCTCGTCACTGTTGTCTTCATGGTCTGATTGCAAAGATAGAAGAAGCTGTTAGAAAAGTGAAATCTTTTGGTGAGCTTGTTTTATATAAGTTGCTGTAGCAAATATTTTAATAATTTTACTAAACAGGTCTTGTTGTTGAATTATAAAGGCTGTTCAAAAAAAAAATTATTAGAAATAAAGCAGATATATCTGAAGTTAACTGTTTCTGCTTAGACATAACTTCAAATGGAAAGTTAGTAATGTAAGAGGCTATTTCTTGAATATTTTGAACCATCACATAAATAAGTCTATCATTGTGCATTGCACTTCATCTAGATCTGAGAGCCTCCATAGCTCAGTCTGTATAGACAAACCTCTTTGGTCGGAAAGACCAGGATTCGATTCCCGTCCATGACGTGAGGAACCTTTATCTGATCTCTTTTGACTAAAGGTGAGTTAGTCAGTCTCATATGGAGGAAGAGATTTTTTTCACCCAGAAACTCAGGTTTTTTGTTCCCCAGGACAGGCAAACCAGCCCCGTGAACACATATGGATCTACAGTCATAAATACTTAATCCCCCCACGAGGGTGGTTAAGTATTTATCACGACATATATTTATTAAAGTATATCTATTTATCAAAGTATATATTTATCAAAGTATTTATCATGACATACTTAACCCTCCCATAAAGCAGGGGGGTTAAGTATGTCGTGAAGCAGGCGGACCAGTGTCCGCTGCTTCACAACAATGCTCCAGTCCATATGACTATTATTGCAAAGGCTGCAGTGAAGGATTGTGGCTTCCAGGAGATCGAACACCCACAACTACAGCCCAGGAAGAAAATTTGCAGGTGACAATGAAGTGAAAGATGCAGTTTTAGGCCATTTTGCAGACAAAAGTACATACTATTTTTTTCAAGAGCATAGAAATGTTAATTCAAAGATGTGAAAAGTGTGTTGAAGTAAAGGGAGATTATGTTGAAAAAAGTGACACAGTTGCCTTCTTTCTTTCACCTCTAAAAGTTAGTCAGGCAAGAAACTTATGGAACCAACCTCGTATATACTTGGATGTGGTCAATTTTATAAGCTTTTGTTAATGTTATGGCTAATTTTTACTTTGTCTAAATACCAGTGTTGAAGCCAATATGTTAACTACATATGTATTAGTGTGTTTATCAGTCTGTGAAGAAAAAACTTATAAATGATACAAGGCCATTAATATTATTATTTTTATTTTAATAATACCATTTTTGCTACATTTTTGTAGCAAAAATGGTATTATTGTTGGGAAACTGATTGAAAACTTGAAGCAGATATCACCACCAGGTAATGAGTATGATATGGACATTTTAAGAGGAGAGGTAGAAAAAGCAATAGGATGACTTAAAATGCAACAAGAGTGCTGGTAATTATAACATCACTGAAGAAATGATTAAATGTGGTGGCGAAAGTATGGTTATAGAAATGGACCAACTATGTAATATGGTATGAAAAGAAGGGAAAGTGCCAGAGGAGTGGGTGAAATCGATATTAGTGACATTATAGAAGAAAGGAAATAAGCTCGAATGTAAAAATTATAGAACAATTGCTTTGACAATTCACTTGGTAATGTGATGATGATGATGATGATGATATTGAAGAAAGATTGAGAACACAATTGGAAGCATACTTTACTGACAAGCAAGCAAGCAGGGTTTAGGAAAGACAGAAGCACAATTCAACAGATTTTAACAATGCGGTTAATAGCAGAGAAAACTATGAGAAAAAACAAAAACATATATACCTGGTTTGTTGATTTTCAGAAGGCATTTGACAGTATCGACCAGAAAGTGACATTAACAGTGCTAGAATCCTATGGAATTGATAGAAAACTACTAGCTATATTAAGAGATGTTTACTAGAATGCAATTGCAGCAGTTAGAATAGGTGATGATTTGGAAAAATAGTTTAGAACAAGCAGAGATACTAGACAGGGGGACCCAATATCACCAAGCATTTTCATTCCACACTTAAAAAGAGCAATGGATACAATGAAGGAAGGTGGAAAAGGAATATCAGTACAAGGGATGAGAATTAACAATCTTAGATTTTCAGATGACATCGTTATTATAAAAGAGAACTACAAAAAACATTGAAACTGTTAAATGAGGAAGGAAAGAGATTTGGACTTGTTATGAACTTGAAAAAACACAACGATAATGGTATTTGGTGAGAAGAACATGAAAGAAAAGATACAAGTGGATGGAATTGATATAGAAAATGTAGAATAATTCACATATTTTTATGAAGTAAAATGACATATAATTTGGACTGTAAAAAAGAAATAAAGATCAGGATTGCAAAGGGAAGAACAAATCTGAAGGCCATGGATAACCTCTGGGAAAGGATAGTGATCAGCCTGCAAACATGCAGTGGTGTACTGTATGGATATGAAACATGGGTAATAAATAAGGAATCAAGAAAAAGAATTTTGGCATTTGAAAGAACTTGGTACAGAAAGATTCTAAGAATAGGATGGGTACAGAAAATCACAAATGAAGAGCTCTATCAGAAGATACAACCAAAGGAGAATCTAATGCAGAAGATTATAAAACGGAAGCTGCAATTATTTGGACACATCTGCAGAATGAGTGAGGACCAGAAGATAAAGACATTCATGTTTGGTATTATAGATGGTGTAAACAGAAGAGGTAGACCACAACAGAGAATGGATAGACGACATAAAGGACTGATGTGGAATGGATGTACAGAAACTGCGACACTGTGCATTGGACAAAGAAAGGTGGAAGAAGATAGTGAAGGAGGCATCGGACACCAACAGGCAGTGAGACCATGGTTCATGATGATGACGATGAAGAAAAACTTATAAATGATACAAGACCATTTATATCATTATTTTATATTAATAATACCATTTTTGCTACATTTTTGTTTCTAACACTTATAATGTATTAAATTTATGGTTTTGTGGAAAAAATAGCAAACAATTTATTCTTTGCCATTATAACATTGTAAACAAACATTGAAAACCCTCAGTATCATGAAAGATCTCAGTAAAATAAAACCTTTTGGTCTGCATATTAGTGTGTTTCTGAATTCTGCTTGGCTCTGAAACATTGTCAGATGTATAGGGTCAGTGGTCGTACGTGATGGTGGCAGCCTAGAAGACAATTGAAAACCATTTAAGATACATTTGAATATAATGAAATGTTTTGGGACAATATATACTTCTTTTTCAACTTTCTAAGTTTGAATAGCCACAATTAATGGTCCAATTTTGCATATTGCCTCCCAAGGTAAGAAATAAACTGATTACTGCTGTCTGCTGCAATTCTGGTCCAGATTCCAGTGCCAGCATTACTGACCTTAACAATAAAGCAGTGTTACAGGATGGGATTGCTACAGAAATTAACTGATCTCACATATATATGATCATCAGTTATTTTTACTCGGTGAGTAGATATGTTCATGTTTTTTTGACTGACTAAAACCGAGAAAATATATAAGTTAATTTAATGAAGCACACAACATGTTTCGTCAAAAATGACTTCTTCAGGTGTGGGAACACTTAAAACAAATGAAAAAAAATGTAAAAACACTGTGCCATTATAATAACAGACTTGTAAACTGAAGTTAAGTTTGAATTTTTGTTATGGTCCGTGCTGTAGTTCTATTGTTGTTCATATGCAAGCATTGAGTTCACGCGTATGCCAGTATCTAATGGCAGAACAATGCGAGTCAGGTAGACTCGCATAATTAAGGTTGCTGTTGATGTGAGAAAAGTCTAAGATAATTTCTTTGGATTCAACTATGCGATGTTCCAATTCATCATGACAAATATAAACGTTTGATGTTGCATTCCAGTCTATTTCTTGTTGGCTGCCTTCATCGTTTGTGTTCATTAAGAATAAGACATGACTTGAGAGTGCGCTTGCTCTGATTCTATTGTATGAAATGTCTCTCTGTTGCTCCTCTAGCCGTAGGAGGATTGACTTCTCAGTCTGGCCATAGTATGGTCTCCCACAATCACATATTATTTTATATACACCACAGAAGTGAAGATGGTTATGAGCTTGTTTTGGGTGGCTTAGTATTGACAAAGTTTTAGTTTTGGAAAAGTTGAAAAACACGTTTTTATATTAATTTTTTTCAAAATTCTTCCTAGTTTCCAGAAGAGCGAGCTGATGTAAGGTAAAGAAATATAACCGTTGGGGTTGTTAGGAATCTCTGTGTTGTTTCGAGGGCGCTAGTATAGTTGCCTCTTGATGTTTTTGGAAGAGTATCCATTATTAGAGAAAGTTCTTTCTAGATATTTTAGTTCATTTTTTAGTTCTTCTTCATCGGATGATACTGAGCGTGCATGGTGAGCCAATTCGGAAATGTTTCATGTCTAGAAATTAAAGGGAACCATTTTGTTCAATTTTGACAGTGAATTTTATGCCTTGGTGGAAGTTGTTTAAATGATTTAGAAAGATGTAAAGATTCTCCACACCATGCTTCCAAACAAGGAATATATCGTCCACATAGCAGAGCCATGCTCTAGGTTTTAATGTTGCTTTAGAGATGGCTTTTTCCTCAAAATCCTCAAAGAAAATGTTGACCAGTATTGGAGACAGGGGCTGCCCATAGCTAGTCTTTATTCTGTTTATAAATTTTCTCTTCGAACTTAAAATACCCCGAATTAATACAGTGTGAGAGAAGAGCAAAAATCTTTATAGAGATCTTTTTTTAAAAATGCTGAGAACATCTTGCGTTGGAACATTTGCAAAAAAGTGCCACAACATCAAAGTTCGCCATAATATTGGAATTCTTGAGCTTTATATCTTTAATTTTCGAAACGAAGTCCGTTAAATTTTTATAAGAGGAAGATTTTCCTACTAGATCTTTTAAAGAGGATGCTAGATATTTTGATAATTTATATGTGGGTGAATCAATGCTATCGACTATTGGCTTCAGCAGACAATTTTCTTTGTGCACCTTTGGAAGGCTGTATAATCTTGGAATAAGTGGATGTAAAGACCGAAGAGAAAGACGTGTTTCTTGGAAGTTCTGTTGTCATCTTAAGGAGATTGTTTGTTTGATTATGTATCTCTCTCTCGTTGGGTCTCTATCCACCAACATGAAATAGATTGGAATGCAACATCAAACGTTTATATTTGTCATGATGAAGTGGAACGTCGCATAGTTGAATCCAAAGAAATGATCTTAGACTCTTCTCACATCAACAGCAACCTTAACCTTAGTTATAGTCTACCTGACCTCGCATAGTTCTGCCATTTGATACTGAAGTACATGTGAACTCACACGCTTGTATATGAACAACAATAGAACTACAGCACGGACTATAATGACAATTCAAACTTAACTTCAGTTTACAAGTCTGTTATTATAACTGCTCAGTGTTTTTATGGTTTTTTTCATTTGCTTTAAGTTTCCCACACCTGAAGAAGTCATTTTTGACGAAACATGTTGTGTGCTTCATTAAATTAACTTGTCTGTTCTAGGTTTCAGTCAGTCAAAAAAACATGAATATATATATATATATATATATATATTTTTTGCCATGGTTGTTTTAATTATAGAGTTAATATTTAAATATATGTATGTGTGTGTATATGTATGTATGTATGTATATACACTGCTTGAAAAGAAGTCAACAGACACCATAGTGTGAGGAACAAACAGCCACGGTGCCCACCTTAATAAGATGTCACAAGTCATGTTGACCTCCTATATCTTATTACTCAGCAATCCTATGGGGGGCATACTTTCCACAAGTGTATGATAGTGATCACTGGGAACTTTGGACCATTTTTCCTGGGCATGTAATGAAGTCCTGTGGGGCAGACGTCCCTTAACCCTCAACAATTCAGTTCATCCCACAGATGTTCGATAGGATTGAGATTAAGGCTCTGTGGAGGCAGTCAAGTGTGGTGACGTTCATGTCCACAAGCCACGCAGTTTCAGCTGCAGCCTTATGACACAGCGCATTGTCTTGTTGAAAGAGACAATATTCAGTTTGTAGAAATGCCACAAAGTGGGAGGCATTGCATTGTTCAGAATATTCAGATAGCTCTTGAAGTTCAGTGTTCATTGACCACAGAGGTCCAATGCCAAACCAGGAAAAACAGGACCATACCACCACACCACCACGTCTGAATTTCATAATTGTGGTTACACACTCACCATAAGAGACATTCACCAGTCATCAGCCACACCCATCCATCTGCTTGGTAGAAGGCGTAGCATGACTCGTCACTCCATAACACAGCTTTCTAAGCTTCAACATGTCGTGTCACCGTACACACTCTTTGCACCACTGAAAACGTTACTGCATGTCAGTTTGGGTAATGTGCGACTTGCATAGTAGAGTCCTACCATGGAAACGCATGTTGTGAGCCTTGGTTCTGAATGTTTTTGTGCAGATTCGTGTTCCAGTCGATGCCTGAAACTCCACATTCAACATGTTGGCTGATAAATAGTGGTTTTTGCAAAGTATCCTTCAATAGCACCCCACAGTCCTATGACTCCCTGTACTTCCACCTCAGTATGGTATTACTAATTGTTGACCTGGGATTGTCCAATTTGTCAACAATTTGCAGAACAGATAGGCAAGTAACATAGCATCCTATCACAATGCCTCTCAAACTCTGTGAGTTCCCTTCTTGCAACCATTTCAACCATACACAGTTGCACTGACTTGGGATCATGTTCTTCCAATTTATACTGGCTATAAACATGTGCCTTGTTACATGGCATGATGCGCCTTGCCCATGGGGGAGGGGGTTTACTTCTTTCCAAGCAGTGTGTATACATGTGTGTGATTAAGAGTTTATAAGGTAGAACAGTGGAATGAGATGATAACATTTATGCTAATTGACAACACAACATTTCATCCTAATTGCACACAGTTTCTTCAGGTATAAACATACAAACTAGTAGCCAAAAAAGTAAAGACTAACAAATGTGACAACTATTATGCAGTTATAGAAGAGACTGATGTTATTTTCAAATATTTCTGATTGTATGTTGCATTGTTCAGATCGTTGTACGTGTTTACACATTCACGTGCATGTGCTTGGCTAATGAAGGCTATGATATATTCAGACAAGTTGATACTTGGGTTAATATTTAGATGTTTAGGATCTAATGCCTTTTCCAAAGACTTAAATTTTTCTCTCTGTTGTATCATAACAATGGTGGAATACGTACGATATTTCCCATAACATAACTCTTGATATCTCATTTGCAAAACGTCTTGTGGATAAGCTGAAGAGAGTACATGTGATGACAAACTGAGGATTCATTCATATTGTATTGAATAACTTGAACATGTTCTTTAGTACGTTGCTCAATTGGTTTTTCTGTCTGTCCATAGTAATATGACTGGCAATCACATAATAGCTGATTAAACACCTGGATATTGAAGTGGGCTATGTTGAGGTTTTTGTGGATCAGAGTAATAATCTCATCTGGATATAGGGGATAAATAGTACTTTGATTTTATATTCCCTAAGTATTTTTGTAGTTTTATGGAAATAGAGCTAATATATGGAAGCTTGATGAATCCTCTGTTTTCTTCTTCTTCACAAATTTCTCTGGTCTAATAGTTACACTACATCTCTCTCTCTCTCTCTCTCTCTCTCTCTCTCTCTCTCTCTCTCTGTGTGTGTGTGTGTGTGTGTGTGTGTGTGTGTGTGTGTGTGTGTGTGTGTGTGTGTGTGTGTGTGTGTGTGTGTGTGTGTGTGTGTGTGTGTGAATAGCTAGGTATTTGATGCAACAGATTTACTCTGCTATCTGATATAACAGAAGAAACTTAAATGACAATGGATAACAGTATAGAAAAAAAAAATTTCTTTTCTTGAATGCACAGTGAGTTTTGTTTTCCTAGAAGATTTCATTGAGTGTGTAACATGAATGCAATACAGAAATACAAAATATACATTTCTAGAGAACAGCAGCTGTAAATTAAGTTACAGATAGATTGCTGATATTTGAAGGCATTTTGGATCCTACAATTGAGCATGATCACCTGGGTATGATTCCATGTACACCAGAGTTGGATGGGGGAGGAGTAACAGTCACAGAAGTTATAGTTTAGTTAAGGTGGACCAGATTGAAGACAATTTCAGTCAATTCAACAGTTCTTTTCTTGAGTTCATCATAGCATCTCAAAGAGTTTTCTAATTTATCCCATATCACTGGATGTATGGTAGAATCCATCATCATCAGGGTTAGTAGAATTAAGAACATAGATAGAATGGTGGCTCCATTTCTGCAATAGATAATGTCTCTTACATGCTCCTCTATATGTAGTTCATAGATTTTTCTGTCTGACCAAAATGTGGTACGCTGCAGTTACACCAAATATGGTAAACTCCTGGATATTTTAAGCTTTCATGTTTTGATTTGGTTATACAAGCAAGGAATGGAGTTCTGTTAAAGTGGCAAATTCTCTATGCTTGCTGTGCAAGCTCATTAGAGAAAGAAGTACTATTTATTTGTTAATACATGCATGCATTTATAAGCATTCCATTTAGGCTTTTATTTTTGTAGACAGAAGACGTCTTAAGCTTGCGCGGCAATAATTGAACTTTGCATTGTGTATCGAAGGCCGATACTTGCTCGTCTAGTCAAAGCTGCCCTTGGCTTGCTCGGTTGTAGGAGCTTACAGGTCCTCACAGTAGCACTGTGATTTCATGTGAGCATATAGCCATTTCACGTCGTCTCACTCTGTTGCTTAAACCACAGGCCATACGCAGTCAACGTAGCTCTAGCCAGTGAGCTTCATCAGTCTTTACAAGTGTGCGTGTTGCTTGGGAAAATTAAGTTACAGCCAACTTTTTATGATGATGTTATTGACCAGTTCATAAAGAAGAAATGTAGGGTAGAATTTGTATTCAAGTAGCTAAATTGAAAAACATAGAATGTCATTTGTAAAATAAATGTTGTATTTGTATGATTAAATGTACATAAATTTCTAAATATATAGTTTTAAATGGTCAGAACAGGTAACCCTTGTATAATGCGGTACTTATACAATGCGGTCTACAAATTGTAGTTACCCTTGTTCAGCACGGTAGTTATACAATGCGGTTTTGACAAAAACAGTCTAAAAATTGTAGTACTTGATCTTTTCATATATTTTTCACTGCGCAACTTAAAAATCAAATTTTATCTTCATTAAATTTGTGTCTGCCCGTATCGCGCAGGTAGTTATAAGTAGCGAATTTATATTAGGGGAAACATCCTTTAGCATGCATGTACATCAATTGTATACCGTATAAAGTGTTTATTGTAAAATTGTCTTCGTTTTTGTTTTAATATGCTTTAGGAAAGCGTATTAAAAATCATGTGTGTTATTTCAAGCTGAGCACTTTATTTTTTGGTGAGTTACATACATAATTAATATGTAATGCTTTTTTATATAAAAAAATTACGTTGATAGTAATGGCCACAAATTGCATTAAAAGGGAAAAAATGAATATTGAAAAGAAAATTCGTCTCGAAGAAAAAAAATTAAAATCACAGATCGGTTGAAAAATGGAGAAAAACCAGTTGTTGTAAGGACTTTGAATTTAAATGAATCAACAATTCAAACAATCAAACACAATGAACATAAAATCCGAGAAACTGTTTATTGCTGGGTCAATGGTAAGTGCAAAGCTCATTGCTCGTGTATGCAATTTTCTAAGAGAAAAATGAAGAAATCTCTAATGATTTGGAAAGAAGATGCACTCAAAAAAAAATTCCTTTGGATGGAAATCTTATTAAACAAAAAACTCTCAAAGTTTATAAACATTCATAATACAGACCAGGTGTTTAATGCTGATGAATCCGGGTTATATTGGAAAAAAAATGACAAAATGCACCTATATTTCGAAAAATGAAAGATCAGTTCCTGGATTCAAAGTTTCCACAGACAGAATTACTCTGCTGTTTTGTAGTAATGCATCACCTGATGCATTAATCGGTTAATAAACTAATTGGTTATCATTTGTTATCATTTAGGGAGTGAGAGGTGTGATTGAAATCTGATTATCAGAATAATGAATTACAGGTAACCCTCATATAACACGGAAGTTAGGTTCCAGAGAAATGCTGCATTATATAAATCGCATTATACAAGACTCAGATCACATTGAGGATTGGTTAATAAACATTAGTTTATTAACCGATCTTCAAATCCTTGTGCTATGAAAGATTAAAATATGCACTTATTTTTATTTTGCCTAAAACATTTATGCATTACATACAATGAAGCTTAATTACAATTTGTAATTTTTATAATTTTATACTGTGTATTTGTGTCATAGTTTATATGTTTTCTTAACTTACATGAATTAAATAAAAACATATTTTTGTTGGATATGTCATTATTGTTTATATAATTAAAAAAAAAAAAAAAACGATTTCGGAACATAACCCTATTTTTTGTATGTGATCTGAGTCTCGCATAACACGATTTATATAACGCAGCATTTCTATGGAACCTAACATCTGCATAATACGAGGGTTACCTGTAATTCATTATTCCGATAATCAGATTTCAATCAGACCTCTCACTCCCTGAATGATAACAAGAGCAAGCATGAATTTCAAGACCAGCATTTGCCCCTGCTGTTAAAAGAGTGAAATAGGTGTGGATTTTATATTTGAGAATTTTGGCTAACTTCAGTGAAGCAGAACTGATATACAGAAGAGAAATAAAATCTTTCACATCATTATTATCTTCAATATGGTGAGCAGGTGGATTAAACAGGAGCTTATTAATATACCATTATACCTTGCCATTATGTCATTTCACTTGGGATCTACTCTTCTAGATCATAATCACCAGGATATTCTGTTTGGATTGTTATTGTGTCTAACTGGACAGTTTGGAGGTCTTTTTTTATATAGGACATCCATGGGAAATGGGGTCTGCCATGCTCTCTTGGTTCCGTACATATTTCTATTACCTTCCATGTCAGGCAGTCTACAGGGCATCTCATGACATGTTCAGACCATCTAATCCAGTGCTTGGTCTTGGTCACACTGCTTTGGATATTCTCAATGTCGCTAAAGCACTCCCCCTTTCAAGGCACACTTCATCTGTGGGAAGAGGAGAAGTCTGTGGGAGCCAAATCTGGCAAATAGGGGGATGATCGATCACACAGATCGACTTTGAAGCCAGAAACTGCTTCACAGGCAGCACAAAGTGTGCAGGCATGTTGTCGTGCAACAGAAACCAATTGATGTTGTGAACAGTTCTTTTCTGACATGTCACACATAGGAAAGACATCATTATTCCTAAATAATACTTACCATTCACTGCAATGCCCTCAAGAACAAATTTGAGCTAGATAATTCCAGAAGCATCAGATAAAAAACAACACCCATTGTCTTGACACATGATTTTTGCAACCTGACTTTCTTCTGCCAGGGAAAAGATGTTTTATGCCATTCCATGCTCTGGCGTTTCGTTTCCAGTTCAAATTGAAAACACCAACTTTCTTCAACTGGTGACAATTCTTTGCAACACATCACAATCTTGATCAACTGCATGGATGAAATTTTAACAACTTGCAACCCAGTGCTCTCTCTCTTCTTGTATCAATGTGTGCAGCACAAACCTCAAACAAATCTTCCTCTTGTGCAACTATCTTTCTACAATTAATATGGCAGTTTCCTTACTGACACCAAGCTGTACAGCGAGCAACCTAGTTGTTATTCGCCTGTCATGGGCAACAATTTTCCTAGCTTTCACCACATTTTCATTTGTCCATGCAGAATTGGACATCCACTGCATCCTTCAGGGACTTCCTTCCCTTCTTTAAATGTTGAAAACCAGCAGAGCACCTGTACATGGCTCAGATGGTCATTGTGGTAAACCTTTTTTTAGGTCTTGGCACACTTCTGTCAGTTTTCCTAACTTACAGTAAAATTTTATCACAGCTCTTTGCTCTGTGACGCAACTTCTTACACGCTCCACTCCATACTTCTGCGGTTGCGACACGAAAACTGCTCTGTCATCCGATTCAAAAGTTTTACACCTGTTATTACAACACACTCTAGTGGTCAAAACTATAACCACATTTGTTACTTTTATTCAAAGGGCTGTCCTGTAAAAAATCAATCTCATTACTTAACAGGCACACTGTGTATATGATTTTATCATTAGAGCCATTTGTCAAATCACAGCATGTGTACTGTCTTCTTTCTGCTAATTAACAAGCCACCAGTTTCTAGAGCTATTCACCACTTATCTAGTAGCAGCTTTAAGTCTTCTGGGTCATCACTCATCAGGACAGTGTCGTCAGCAATCAAAATATCACATGGAGTAGGTTATTAAGCGTCTGCTGTTAGATGGCCCATGATCAAACTAAACAGAAGCAGGCTAAGTGCCAATCCTTTATGTACACCCACCTTGATCTCCAGTTCTTCACTTGTTCCTTTTGGGCCTCTCAGGTCATGACATTCCGGTACATATCTTTCACTTGGTTAATATAATGTTTTGGGACCGTCTGTGATCTTAGTGCTTGCCAATTAATTTGTCAAACCCAATGAAAGGACTTTTGGAGGTCAACAAATACTAGGTGCAGGGTCTTTTTGTTATCTTTGTGCCTTTCTAGTAAATTTCTGATCAAGTGTATGACATCAATTGAGGTTATTCATGAGATGAACCCACACTGAATTTCAGTGACATTTGTCACTGAGGGGATTTTCAGAAGCTATCCTAAAACCTCTGATTAATCACTTGACCCCATATTTTAAACCTGTGAGAGATGAGTTTTATAACTCTGTAATTCTCACAGAGTTGTACATATCCTTTATTTTTATAGAATGGATATTATATGCTGGACTGGTTTGCCAAGTGGTTAGTGTACCCGCTCTCCAACCAACAGGTCATGGGTTCGAATCCTGCCATGGGCATGGATGTTTGTGATTGTTATTAGCTGGGAGATGTATTTCATTGTCCGATGGGAGACCACTACCCGAGTTATTGGAGGCCTGAAGTGGCTTGAAAAAGTTCCATGTTTGGTCTCTAGAGCATGGTTTTTGGACTATGTAAAAATAAATAAAAAATTACAAAATATATAATTTTGATAAATAAAATTTATAAAAATTAGTAAAAAAAAAATCCATAGCCTATGGTTCAAATGTACTATAGGTTTATAATAACTTTTTGTGGGTGATAACTACATTAGAAAAAAAAAGGGGGGGGGGGGTAGCTTTTCCTCCATTCATCTGGCATTCCATCTGTGAAGATCCTGTTGAAGAGATTTGTCAGGAAGGTTACACCTACCACATTCAACCTTTTCCACAATTCAGCTTGATATCATCAGGTGCTCTGTTGTTGCAATTTTGTCAATTGATCACTTTACATCTGATCCTGTGATCCCCGGCACAGAACCTTCTGTTGTTGGTACGTCAGGCAAAACTTCATTAGACTAGTAAAAGGGAGATAGTAAATCCCGTTTTATTTTACAGCCGGGTACGGAACTTGGATCAAAATCCATAGAGCTTCATGCCGAAAAACTATCGGCAAGTCCAAGTGTAAATAATCACTTGGGTAGTACAACACCAGGGCAACTCCCTGCAAAGGTGGAGCAAGTCCGTCACTAACCTTAATATTCTCTAATAATGTAAAACACAGCTCCTCAGAAATTTATATATACTGTTTTACATTATGAGAAGAGGTCACTACCCAGACCGGTTTCAACCTTTTTTGAGGTCTCATCAGTGAGTAGGTAGACCTGGAATATCAAGGTTTTAAGTGAACATGCAAAGGTGGAGCAAGATCCATCACTAACCTTAATATTCTCTCAATATGTCACTGGTAAAATAGCCTTTTGGCTCATTATTCATTAGACTAGGTTTCAATTAGCAGGCAATAGTAATACTTCTTCCATATCTTATGTTGTCTTTGTCAGTAACATCCCATATTCATTCTGTATATATTTTACTGCTGTGATGTCTTATGAACTATGATGTCTTTGTTTGCGATCTTGAAGATTTCCTTATTGTTTCTTGCCATTTTTGAGTCACACATAAAAATCAACAGTATTTTAGGGTGCTGTCTGTTTAGATGCACTAAAAATGTATTCAACGTGTCTGGGCCATGTGGCCAAATAGCAAACACATCATCAACATAGCGTAGCCAGAGACTAGGTTTGAGAGTGGATGTGTTTTGAAAAAATTTTATTTTAAATTTAGTTTAATCCTTTATCCAAGTGTGAGCAAAAACTTTGAACACAGCCACTCTCAAACCTAGTCTCTGACTATGCTATGTTGATGATGTGTTTGCTATTTGGCCACATGGCCCAGACACATTGAATACATTTTTAGTGCATCTAAATAGCCAGCACCCTAAAATCCACTTTACAATGGAACCAGAAGCCAATGACTGCCTGCCCTTCCTGGACACACTGATCACACGTCTTCCAGAAGGTTCCTTATCATTTTTGGTTTATAGAAAAACCAAACATACAGGGAGATACTTACACAAACAATCACACCATCACCCTTCTCAACAATATGGTATCTTAAAAACACTAACCCATAGAGCCAGAGCAATCTGTTCTAATGGCATTGCTCTCACTGCTGAACTTTCTCACCTACATCACACCTTCTTAACCAATGGTTATAATCTCCATAAGATAGATAACCCACTAAATGCTACCCCAAAATCCCCTCCCATACATTAAAGGCACATCGGAAAAGATATCTAGGTTGCTTAACAAACACCAACTGCGCACCATATTTAAACCTTATGTGAAATTAGCAACTCTCATCCGTTCACCTAAGAACAAATACACTCCTTTATCACATCCAGGAGTCTATGAAGTACCATCAAGCCTACTATGGGCAGACAGGAAGAACTGTGGACATCCACCTCAGTGAATACAAAAAATACATCCGACACTTTCTCTATGGCAAGTCGGGTCTGGCAGACCATTCTTTGGATACCCCTGCACAGAAGCTTCTACAAGTCAGAGAGGTTGTTTCTGGAATCAACAGAAGCCTTAAAACATACTCCAAACCTTAACAAGTATGGCTGTATAAATCTACCAAAGATTTGGGAGACAGTCATCCTAAGACCAAATTAATATTTATTACTTTTATTTTATTTTATTTCTGTAACATTTGGTTAACAACTCTGAACACTTTGTTTCCAACATTAGCAACATAGTTCTTGATGATCAGGATATTGTAGCCAGCTTTGATATAGTCAGGCTATTTACTAATGTTCTGGCTGAAATTCATGCTACTGCAGGACAAATTTTCCAAAAAAATTATGGCACTCCTTAAACACTATATCTCCTTTTTGGATATTTCAAGTATATGATGCCTTTTACAAACAAAATTTGAGGTTTGGCCTTGGGAATTCTGCTTTCTCTAGTTATGGAAACATTTGAAAGTAAGGTCCCAGAAGAATACTTTCTCAAGCTTGAATTATGGAAAATGTATGTCATTGATATCTTCTTAATATGGAACCATGGACAATCTTCACTTTTTAATTTCTTTGAGCCTGCACTTCCATATCTGGATCTACAACTAACTAAAGAATCTGGTAAATTAAAAGTCTCCATCTTCTGAAAGCCAATACATACTAACATATCTATGCTACCTCTTCTCATCATTACAGACCTCAAAAATTGGCTATTATTTCAATTCTGTCACCTTATACTGTGTGTAAAATTTAATCTTAGTTATCTGAGATATTTTTTTCACTTGTTTCTTTTCTTGGTTAATAATAATAATAAGCAATCTGTGGGGGGGGAAGAAAAAAAAACGACTGTATTCCCCAATTTTATACAAATGATATAAAAAAAAATAGTCTATGACATTTAAATGTGATATAATACTTGGCATGGAGATATGTGTAGTAAATTTCACTATTATTCCTAGAGTGTACCAAACCAGGTACAAATGTGACAACTTTGATGGTTGAATCAGGACCAGAATCTCTGGAATTGCAACAGGACTTTGGAATATTAGCAGAGCAGTCACTTCCTCCTGAATTATGTAACTGGGTAATTTAATCAGTCATATTCTTAAATATTAAATAACCTTTATTAAGCATCGTAACATTTTGGATATGTTAATAAATTATTTTTATATACATAATTTTTAAACTGAATTTAGAAATGAAAATAGTTTGTATTGATCAATAAGTTTTAAGGGGTGTTTATATATATATATTTGATTGTGATGATATATAAAATTTTATCATTGAATATAAAAATATGAAAATCAAGCTCAGTTCAGTATAAAAATATAAAAGTATCCTATATAAAAATCTGTTATCTGCTAATGCCTTTTATTCCCTATGGAGAGTAGGCAAGGCCATTTTAGCCCATCTAACTTTTGGAGACTAAAGGAGGCATTTCAATCTCCACAAGTAGTCAATCAGAGGTAGCTGGCTGAGGACTTGTCAGATCTTATATTTCAGTCTTTTAAGACATTGCAGACTGCATCAGTTTGCCTAGAGCTTGGCTTTCCCTGGATCTGGATCTTTTTTTTGTGTAAAAGAATGGGTGAAGAAATTCTACTAGAATTTATTGAATGCTCACATTCCTTTCTTAATATGTTCAGCATGATTTTCCATCGATGCCATCTGTTCACTCCCCCAGTTTTTCTCAGAATTCTCTTGTCTCTGATCTCTAATCTTTTATTGTCTAATCTCTTAGATCCACAAGTTATAAACACAATCTTATATACAGCTAGTTTTGATTAATTTCTCTCTTATTCCATATAAATTTATTCAGTTGATTTTCTACCATACCAGCTTTGCTAATTCTGATGACTATTTCTGTAATTAATTTGCCATCCTCACTAACAATTGTTTCTAAATAGCTGAAATATTTTACTTGTTCTATTCAGGATGTAATTGATGTTTTCATTGTTCCTGACTATTTTTATAGTCTTTGTCTTTATATTTTCTGATTTTCATATAATATTTATTACAACAGTTATTCAGTTTCATTATGGAATTCTGTGGGCTTGTACTGAATTTATTTGGCAGTAATATCCCACTTAATGTTGCTCTCTTTAGTGCTGTTTCATTATTGCATTTATGCTTAGTAATTCCTAAGAATGGCCATTACCTCCTCACTAACATATATTTAGTCATTCAGTGCACTTTGTGTGGAATATATGTACACTGTCAGCTGTTGTATACGTTGTTTGGCAAATGGAGAGAGACATGATATGAGCTGAAACTAACTACCAACACAAATCTATTAATATAGTCAATGGATCAGGGAGTAACCTCGGTTCAAGTGTAGGTCTTTCAAGATTCCCAGAAGACAAGACAACATCTGGTCCCTAATGTAAATGCAGTATAATTGGTGAGTTTCATTAAAAAAAAAAAAAAAACATCGATAAAAGGTTATTATTGTTCTACTGTATTTTCACTTATCTAATAAAAATGTAATAATGATCCATTTAGCTTTGGTTAGTGCTCCAAATTTTAGGAAAGCAAAAGAAAAAGGTCAAACAATTAAAATAATCCAAATATATGCACCAGACAGTAACCATTCAGAGGAAGAAATAGAAAATTTCTATGAAGAACTACAACAGGAAATAGATAATCCCAAAAATAGAGAACTCATGATGATGGGAGATTTTAATGCTAAAATAGGACAGTTCACAGCAGACAAAAAAGATGGGGAAATTTGGATACGGAGAGCTTAACGACAGAGGAGAACAATTACTCCACTTCTGTAAAGCAAACGATCTAATGATTACAAACACATTGTTCTATCAATGCCCTAATAATAAACATACATGGACATCCCCAGATGGTAATATGAAGAACTGCATAGACTATATCATCATAAACAAACAATGGAAAAGATCAGTAAATAATGTACGAACATTAAGAAGTTTTGATTTTGACACTGACCATGAAATATTAACTGCCAAAGTGAAGATAAAATTCAAACAGGAAAAACAATATCAGAAAAGAAGAAAACATCAGCCTATCAAAACTAAAAGATAGCTCAAACACAAGTCGATTTTTAGAACAAATGTGCTTGAAATTAAAGCCCTCCCTCTTCCAGAATAGCAGAAAATACTGGGAAGAAGGAAAAGAAACAGTGTTATCAATTGCAAAAGACACTCTAGGTTCCAAACCCAAAATAAACAAACAGTGGATAACCCAAGAAATCATAGCTACCATAGAAGAGAAAAGAGAGGCCAAGATACTTGTAAACCGACAAAACAATGAAGAGAATAGAGAAAATTACAGAGCACTAAAAAATAAAGTTGATAACCTATGCAAAAAAGCCAAAGAAAAATGGTTAGAAGAAAAAGCTAAGAAATGCCAAGAAGCATACCAACAAAACAACCTAAAAGTCTTCCATGATACTGTAAGAGAAATTACAAAGGAATTCTCAGCAAAAGCAGTAACAATGATAAACAACAAGATGGCTGAAACCAGGAATATTGAATATATAAGAAAAATCTGGTCAAACCATTTTAAGACTATCTTCCACCAAGGAAACAAAACTACAATGCCAACAATAGAAGAAAATAATGATCACCCAAAAATTTTACAAGAAGAAGTTAGATATGCAATAAAACAGATGAAAAACAATAAAGCACCAGGCATTGATACTATCCCTACTGAACTCTGGTCATATGGAGGCAGCATATCAATAGAATATTTAACAACCCTATTCAATAAAATACTACAAACAGGAGATATCCCAGATGACTGGAGAACTGGAAAGATCATCCCAATATACAAGAAAGGAGACAAAAGAGACTGCAGAAATTACAGACCAATCAATTTACTCCCTCACACCTATAAAATATTCATAAGAATTATACAAAATAGATTAAAAAACACCTACGAAGAAATGATAGGCATAGAACAAGCTGGTTTCCGAGGAAACTATTCAACAATAGACCAAATTTTCACATTGCACCAACTAGCAGAGCTCAGCTGGGAAAACCATAAAGAACTATATTGTTGTTTTGTGGACTTTTAAACAAGCTTTCGATAACATCAACAGAGAAATCCTTCTTAAAATTCTACTAGAAAAAAGCGATAGGCAAATATATAATACAGTTTATAAAATATTACTCTAAGACAAATGCAATAATTAAAAAGGACACGCTCACAACAGAACCCATAGAGATACAAAAAGGAGTAATGCAAGGATGTCCATTATCCCCATGCCTATTCAACATATATCTAGAAGAAGTTGTAAAGAAAGCAATAGACAATGAGCCTGGAATCAATGTCAATGGTTTAAACATAAATAATATCAAATATGCAGATGATCTCATCCTTCTTGCAAGAACCCCAAATGAACTACAAAAGTTGATCAACAAGCAAAACGAAACCTGTAAAACATATGACATGACAATAAATATACAAAAGACAAAAGTGATGAAAATAGGGAGGAACAGAACTACCATCTCAGCCACCCTAAACGGAGAACAAATAGAATAAGTAGACAACTTCATATACCTTGGATCAAAACTAACAGAAACAATAGATGAACTCAAAACAATCAAACACAGAATAGCGATAGGATGGACCACCATGGGAAAATTACAGAAAATCTGGAAAAGAAACAAGATATCTAAACAAGCCAAAATCAAATTATATGAAGCAATAATTATACCAACAGTCATCTATGGAGCAGAACGTGGACAGTTAAAAAAAGAGAGGAGAAAAAACTGCTGGCATTTGAAATGAAATGCTTAAGAAAAATAAATAGAACAAGTTGGATAGAAAAGAAAACAAACATCACAGTCAGACAAGAACTAATGTATAAAAAGACAATAATAGAAAAAATTAGAAAACAACAACTGAGATGGTTTGGACACACTGTACTCATGGACTCAGACAGACCTCCTAATGTCCTAATCAATACTTTTCCAAATGAAAAAAAGAAGACCAAGAATTACCTGGCTGAAATTAATAAAGAATGTCTCGGGATGCAGAACATATAAGGAACTTTTTCGAACAGCAAGGAATAGAGAAGACTGGAAGATCCTGCTCAAGAGAAGACTCAACCCATCTTAGACGGAAGAGAAGAAGAAGAAGATTCTGAGGTGTTAGTCTGGGTATTGCTGTGTACCATAATCTGCATAAAGTAAAGAGTTGAGATCAACAAACACAATTTCAATATGATTTTATGCCACTTTCCCTTCACATTTTGATCCATGTAAATGATGAATAAAAATGGAAATAGTATATCGTCTCCTGTCTCAATTCTGTGTTACATCAAAGAATCTTCCTGTATTTCCTTCAGTTCTGACAGCTGATTTGTCAACTTAAGTACCTGGTCTAGCCATAAATACTGTTACAACTTGAACAGCATATAAACCTTTAATCTATTAGTAAATCATTTACAGCTTTCAGCACATACAGACCACATGTATAACATGCATATAACAGCACTCGGTGTTCGAAATGTCTCCCCCCCCCCCTTTTGCCTTCACACACAACATCCAACAGAAATGCTTCCACTGCTCACTCCAAATCCACCTTCAGGCTGGTGATGATGGGAGTGTTGTTTCTTGCAGGCTACACTCCTAAGTGCTGGCCACAATTTGAAGTCCAGTGGATTCAGATCAGGACTAAGGTGGTATGACCACTTAAACAGAATGGGTGATGAAAGGTTAGCAAAACAGGTTGATAAAAAGATGGCATGAAAAAGACCCAGAGGAGGACCAAGGTCTAGGTGGATTGATTCAGTCAGAACTGCCTTAGAAGAACCAGATATTAGATATAACAATATAGGAGTGCTTACAAGTAATAGACTAAATTGGAGTAAACTTGTTGATAGAAGATTAATAATAATAATGTAAACTTAATTATCTAGTGCTGTAATAGTAACTTGAACATCCCTTGAGGGGTACATATCAGGAAATTGATGATGATGATTATTACTTGACACCTCCAAGGAGTCCAGTGAGTCATTGTGGAATAGCACACTACACACTTGCCATATCATTCCCTTCTGAATTTTATAACTACACACATTAGCATCTACTGCTCACTACCACCAATAGTATTTTGCATGTGTTCTTTTGGGCAGTTTGTGTGTATGCAGGATGAAAAACCCAAGTTTCCTGGAGGGGAAAAAACCCAGCACCTGTGCATGGGATCAGCAAGCTCACCTTCAATTGAAAAGCCCATTATAAAGATTCCTCTCATCATGACAAGAATCAAACTTGGGTGTTTTCCAAATTAAAGGGTACAGTGTTCCGTTGTTCTTCTAGAAGTGTAATGGAGGTGCTTAGTTAAACTCTGAAAGAGTGTTAAATGGCACTGTATATGTTTGAATAAATTTAGAGAAGTGTGGGAGAATTATTATTATTATTATTATTATTGTTCCTGGAAACTCCAAGGAGTCGACAGACTCATCGAGGGAGGCCCTAACATCATGTCTGGAACAACTATTCAACATTTACACAGTATCTATCATATCTTGCCTTGAACTCATTCACGGTCGTAGCACCCACAACAGACTCTGGAAGCTTATTCCACTCAATCACCACTCTCCAAGTAAAAAACCTAGCTCTAACACCCTTGTCAACCACGCTCTTGCCCAGCTTCCATGCATGGCCCCTAGTCCTCCCACCACCAGTCATATTTTCAAAAATATCTTCTGGATCAATCTTATAAAAACCCTTCAGTAATTTGAATGTCTCAATCATATCACCCCTCCTTCGCTTACCATTATGATACCATTTCTAATGAACATTGAATGTGGAAATACTTGTAGACAATGCATTCAACAGAAAGTGAAATTCTATGTAGGGAAAAAAAAGTGAATTGTTAGAGATGGACCATTAATCATCAACTGCCTTTTATTGTACAGTATTTAAAAAGAGCTTCCTAAGGGAGCTCATAGAAATGCACTCCAAATGTAAGAATGATATTTCAGTGGATGGATGGATTTAGAGTTTATATAGAATTAGTAACTGTTAAGAAGTAAATAAAAAATTTTAAAAAAAAGCTTGGAAGGGAAAAAAAAACTACTTTCTTGGATCCTGTTAAGGTGATTTTGTAATAGTTTATACCAGGAAAGATTGAAGGTTATAGTTATCCCAAGAGCAAAATAATATCCAGAGGTATGGTGGTTGTTTGTTAAAAGTAAGACTGTGAGAAAACAGTTTTATATTATTATTATTACGTAACACCTCCAGGGAGTCCAAAGACTCATCGAAGGAGGGCATCTATTCTACAACATTCCGTCTCCAGCACTCCACCAACCGCAACGACCTTCATCATCTACACCAACACCATCTATATATACAAATGGATATTGAAAAGAAGATGGTAGTGGCTTTATCTCTGCATGAGTTAAATTTTGATTTTAGTTGCTTTGTGCAATGTGTAGTGCACTACATGTATTCATTGTATTATGTAGATAAGTTATGGACTTTTCAGGCAGATGGAAAGAAAATGTGTGCTAAGTGCAACTTCTGAAGGCTATAATGTACTGATCACTAAAGATGATATCAGCAAGAATGTAACAAGAAGAATGAGTGCACATCTGATAGCAGAGAGATACTGTGAAAGAGCAATGACTGGTAAGAAAGTTATGAAAAAGTAGATGAGTGATCTGGTAAAGAAAGCAGTCAATAGTGGTGTGAATTATTATTATTATTATTTAGTAACCTCCATGGAATCAACAGACTCATTGTGGATGGCCAACTCAACCAGCAACATGTCTATCATAATGAGCTTTGAAGGTATTTAATACTACATTCACTCATAACACACTCAGGCAATGCATTCCACTCACTAACAACTCTCCACGTAAAAAATCTACTCCTCACACCCTTCTTCACCACATATTTATACAACTTCCAGGGATGACCACTTGTTCTTCCCATCTTAACATCCACTTTTTTTATAATTTCTTCTGTATTACTCTGATAGAATGAATCCTTTAACTAAGTTGAAGATCTTTATCATATCTCCTCTTTTCCTCCTATCCACCAATCTCTGTAATCTACATTCTCTCAAGTGCTCTTCATAACCAACACTCCAGAGTCCTGAATTTCACTTTGGTTATTTGTCTTTGAATCCTCTAGTATTTCCACATCACAATGAAAACTAGTTGACCAAATCTGAGCACAATAGTCCATATGTGATCTGACCAATGCCTTATATAGAGGCACCACCATCTCCTTATCCTTACATGTCGATGTACTTTTTATCACAGCAGCAATACGATGTGTCCCTGGAACTTCAGTCCACTGTCTACCATCACTCCAAGATCCCAAATCTCATCCATTCCTGAATTACAGCTCCACTAATACAGTATGTAGCCTTATATCTCTGTATCCCAAAGTGTAACACCTTGCATTTATTAATATTAAAACTGCAACTCCACTCATTTGTCCAAGCTAAAAGTCTATTCAGTCTTCCTATAGAGAATTAACATCAGTACTACTCCTGATAATTCTACTTATGAAGATTTGAACATTTTAAGATTCCCAGTCAATCCACACAAAATATCATTAACAAATAAGTTAAACAGTAGGGGCCCAAGAACAGAACCCATATTGTGAGAAATAACACAGGATTTGGTTTTACTAGCCCCAAAATTAAAATGGTTATCAGCACCCCATTAATGAGTGGTTTAGGGATAGACTTTAGGGTTGCAGAAGTTGACATGCTGTCAGATTTTTAGTACCTTATATAATGTTTATTTTGTCAAGAGAAAGAAAATCACAGTGTTTCTGTTATCATCAAAACCATGGATTAGAGTTACTGTCAATTTAGAGAGGATTGTGCTTATACAGATGGAAGAGAGAGTATGTGAAAGAACAGTCTTGTGACATGCGAACAGAAATCTGGCAACCCACTTGTAGAAGAAAAGACAATATGATGAGATTTTTCTTAATAGGTTTTACTGCCAGATTCAATGAGATGTTTTTGGCCACACAAAGTGAAATATATCAACACACAGATGACACCGTGCTACTAGCAGTCCACACAGACATCAACACGGCTCTCTCCAAAACACGACAACACCTAAATGAAATCACAACTTACTTCTACCAAAACTCAATTGTAATTAACAGCACCAAGATGCAGATGTTAATTATACATAATCTGAGAAGCATTCACCCTGCACCACTATCGCTACACTGTTAGTCATACTGTTGCATTAACAACAAAAATACCTGCCAATGTCCCAAAATCAAACTCGTAACACATGCAAAATACCTGCCTTTACATAGGTTGCCACCTTAAATGGACAAAACATATAGAATATCTACATACTAAACTATGTATCATCACAGCAAAACTCTTCCAAGTAAAACACATGATTCCATCTAACATAAAAAAATGCCTATATCACGGTATTTGCAAATCTCTACCTAGGTACGGTATAATGGTCTACGCAAACACAACAAACAGCCACCTAACAAAATTATAAACATTACAGGAAAATTGTGTCAACAGTGATTTGAAGACCTTACATATAACAGCCATTATCCAAACCTCTAATGGTGATACACAGAATCCTGAGAATTAAAAATCTGAAAAACTACATAATGTTACTAAGGATATTACTTCAACATCACCTATCATAACAACAGAGACACATATCACATAACATGACCCACAACAACTCTTTACAATCGTAGACCCTTCAACAACTCATACGGTTTCTTTTGTGAGATCACATCTGATATCCACGCTACTCAACAACCTACCAAAAAATTTAAAACACATAGACAACTACAGAACATTAAAACATGAACTCTGAAAGCTATACCAACACAGCTAATATAGCATTAACACTTACACATTACAAATCACCAGCATCCAATGCCTACATTCCATCTTTAAACAGTGAAGGCTAATCCCACTCTCTTCATAAAAGCTAAACCTAGCTTTGAAGTAGTTGGGATTAGCCCACCTCAATCAATTAATCCTCATAATCATAGACTGCAAATTGTTGTAATGTATATGTCAATATACAGTGTATAATAATAAATGATGATACTGATATGAAAAAAAAAATTATATGTATTTATATTCAAAGAAAAAATATTAAAAAGAAGTTAAGGCACTCTCAACTGTGTACAGAATTTTATACAGAGCAGAAAATGTAATATGTACCCTAATTTTAATACATAAAAAAGGTGAGATAGAAGACTTGACGAACTACTGACCTATCAGTGTACTCAGTGGTTTACAAAGTGTTTACAAAAGTCTTAGCTCATAGGCTTTGTGCGACTCTAGACCTAGCACAACCAAAAGAACAGGTAGGCTTTTGATGGGGCTTTAGTACAATGGGCCTTGTATAGCAGATTATTGAACAGTGTAATGAATATCAATCACCACTATGTCTTAGTTTTATTGACTATGAGAAAGCCTTTGATTCACTTAAAACTTGTGCAATACTTAAAGCATTACGAAACCAACAAGAGGAGGAGCCATACATCAGGACCATCAAATCAGCATACACCAATGCCACAGTAGCAGCAATTCATTTCGGTGGAAACATCTCTACTGTGGGAATATAGAGAGGTATAAGACAGGGTGACACAATATCTCCAAAATTATTCGCAGCATGCCTAGAAGAAATATTCAAACTTCTTGATTGGGAAGAGAAAGATCTGATGATAAATGGAAGATATTTAAGCCATTTATGCTTTGCAGATGACATAGTTATCTTTACATCAACTGCGCATGAATTACAGACTCGTATCCATGAACTCCAAATCGCTAGCAAAACAGCTGGCCTAAAGATAAACCTAAAGAAGACCCAAGTTATGTTCAATAGCTATGTCCAACCAGAAATAATAAAAATCAATAATGAGGAAATTAAACAAGTAGATCATTACATATACTTAGCACAACAGATATCACTGGAACAAAATATCATGGATGAAATTAAAAGGCACATGATGCTTGGGTGGAAAATTACATTCAATATTCAAAAGCCAACTACCATTATGCCCGAAGAGAAAAGTTTTTAACCAATGTATTCTTCCTATACTGACATATGGCTGTGAAACATGGACATTGAATGCAAAGGAAATTCAAAAATTAAGAACAATGCAATTTAGTATGGAAAGAAGTATGCTTGGTATTACAAGCTTGGATCACAAAAGGAATACATGGATAAGAAATCAAACCAAAGTCTCTGACATGATAGGAAGAGTGAAACATCTGAAGTGGCAATGGGCTGGGCATATTGCCTCGAAGAAAGGATCAATGATGGACAAAATAAGTACTGGATTGGATTGCATGAGAGGAAAAATGACCACGACGCCGAGTTAAATCATGCTGGATTGATGATATCATCAGATTTGCAGGAGTGACATGGAAAAGGAGAGTCATGGACAGACAGTTGTGGAGTAATCTTGGAAACGCCTTCATCCAGCAGTGGATCGACAATGGCTGATGATGATGATATACCGGGTGATTATAAAATAGCGTCAAGTGTTCAGAGCCCTCTAGCGAGTAATGTATTGGACGAAACACACCAATATTTGGTAGACGTACAGAGTGGAACATGGGGATTCGATTTAACGAAAAAAATAAATAGTACCAGAAGTCGCCAACAGGGGAAATTTTGGCATGTTTACTGAGTAAAATGCATTAATTTGCATTATCGTGTTTCTTGTGAGCTATTATGCAATAAAAGGAAGCCCTGTGAGATTTCTTATCATTCGTAGACGAACTGATTTTCGATGCCTCTTACCTTACGTGAGTGTGCTTTGTTAGTCAAACTCTATTATCAGCAGAACAATAACGCCAGTGCTTGTCTTCATGATTTTCGGCATATGAAAAATTTACGAAAAGGTCCGATTAGCGTAAAAAACTTATGAAAAGTGATTTGGCGATTTGAAACTACTGGAACTCTAGCAGTGCAGGTAGGCAGGGGATGCAAACCAATCAATCACCAACAAGCTGAACAAGTTGCAACTAATATTGTGGAACAGGAGATGACGAATGTGCAGGGTACCAGCAGTGCACGAGAAATATCCTGGCAAGCGGATATCGCATACACAACGGTGTGGAAAATCCAACATCAGATGTTGAAGTTTTACCTCTATAAATTCAGTCATGTTCAAGAATTGCACCCTGGTGATGCGACCACACGAATCGACTTATCTTTGAGATTCTCAGCACGCATGGAAGTGGATGAAGCATGGCCATGGCAGATTTTATGGAGTCACGAAGCGCAATTTTATTTGAACGGCGATATTAACACACGCAACTGACACATTTGGACTGCAACTAATCTGCACTTGTGTCTGCAGATGCCTATCCACTCGCCCAAAGTCACGGTGTGGTGCGGATTTACAGCATCTTTTATCATCGGTCCATACTTTTACGAGGAAAATCGCCAAAATGGACCAGTGACCTGTTCCGTCAATGCTAACAGGTATGCCAATATGCTACAGAACTTTGTGGTTCCACGATGTGGGGGGATGGTGCACCCCCCCACATCGGACTTCAGGTACAGCGTGTTTCGCGACAACATTTTTCTGACAGAAGAAGCATTAGTAAAGGGGATAAAAATCCCTTATTGTTTTTAAGCCAGTATGCGAAACTCTAAGATCGAAAACTACAATCTAAGCAATAAGGGATTTTTATCCCCTTTACTTATCAACCTCGCCAGAAAAAATAGCCGTTTGGCTTTTCATCTTAGAAGAAGCATTAGTCATGCATTTCCCACAACATGGCCACCGAGATCGCCTGATCTCAATCCTTGTGACTTTTGGCTGTGGGGATTTCTTAAAAGCATTGTATCAAGGAAATGTACCCAATATTCCAACTTTGAAAGATCAAATAACGTTAAACATGAGACAAATCAATTCTGATATGTTGCAAGCCATTGTGGAAAATGTCGTGCATGGTATGCGCAGGTCCTGGAATATCAGAATGGTGGTCATATTGAACCTCATTTGTAATTAACAATAAACGTCATGAAATTGATGTGTGCTGTCTTTCATTTGCCATTTAGTCATTCATTAGTCAACACCTACTAAAATTAATTTGGCAGCGCCAAAATTTCCCCTGTTGGCAACTTTTGGTACTTTTTTTTTCGTTAAATCGAATCCCCATGTTCCACTGTGTACGTCTACCGAATATTGGTGTGTTTCGTCCAGTACATTACTCGCTAGAGGGCTCTGAACACTTGACGTTATTTTATAATCACCAGGTATATACTGCAAATGTAAAAAAAAATCTGTAATAATCATCATTGTTAATATTATAATAACAGATGTAAACAATTATTATTATTATTTTAAAATATTATGTGCCTGTAAGTATCTGTTATGTACAATTGTGTTCATGTAATGTATTATAAATATTATGTATAAATAATAAAGTTTGAAAAAAAAAAATCTTACCTCCATGGAGTCATAGACTCATCATGAGAGGTACACACTATTGAACACAATCCTCATGCAACCATGCCTAAAACTGATTCAATGCGTCTACATTCACAACACACTCAGGTAATGCATTTCAGATTGATGGTGATCAAAATCTATATCTGCACAGACAAAGCAATATTATTATTATCTGAGACCTCCTGGGAGTCAAGAACTCATCGAGAGAGGCTGTAAATTACCCAACCCAGCTATCATACCTTCCCTTAAATTCATTTACACTAGATGCACTAACACCCCTAAGGGCAAATTATTCCACTCACTCACTCACTGCTCTCTGGGAGAAAAACCTAGCTCTTACCCCTTTCTTGACTGTGAACAAACTTAAGTTCCATGAATGTCCCTGTGTTCTCTCCCCACCTTCCATATAACAAAAAATTTCATTATTTGAAATACTATAACACCCATTCAAAAGTTTATAGACCTCTATCATATCGCCGCTCTTTCTCCTGTTAACCAGAGTCTGCAATCCACATACTCGCAAACTGTCCACATAATCTAAATCCCATAATCCAGATATAATCTTTGTAACTCTTCTTTGCACCCTTTCCACAGCTTCTTTATCTCCTTGGGACCTAGAGACCAAATCTGCTCACAGTAAGACAGGTGTGGTCTTATCAAAGCCTTATAAAGAGGCAAAATTACTTCCTCATCCTTACATGTCAAGGTTCGCTTCAACATAGCAATTATCCTCTGAGTTGAATTTGCAACTTTTGCTACATGACCTTTTAACTTTAAATTCTTATCCACCAATATACCAATATCCCTTGCCTCTTCAGTTTCTTGAGCATAACCCCGCTAATATAATATGCCGCTGGAACTCTAATCACGCCAAAGTGCATAACTTGACACTTACCAAAATTAAACTGATAGCCATTTTTGCTTGTCCAGATTCCCAGTCTATTCAAATCATTTTGTAATTGCTGAATATCAGTAGCATCCCTGATTGCCCTGCCTATCTTCGCATCAATGGCAAACAATTGCAAATCTTTGCAAATCTAATGATAGACCCTGCTTGATGTCATTAATGAATAGATTGAACAATAATGGCCCAAGAACTGAACCTGAGGTACACCACTGGTTACCTTAGATCTGGCAGATTCACACCCACTGTATACCAACATAAATTTAGTTTAATCCTTTATCCAAGTGTAAGCAAACAACGGTTGCGCCTGAAGTATCTTCAAGACTGAGGCAACTCGTAGTAAAGGTGGACCAAGCTCTCATCACTCCTTGTTTCAGTATCTCCCATAATGCAAAGCACATCTCCTTGCCTCAATGTATAATGCTATGCATTGAGGGAAGGGCCACTACCAAATTTATTATAGTCTAACCAAGTGAAAAATAAACTTCCAACATCTTTCTCTGAACCAGAGTAATTTAATAATAAGGTGGTACATCTTTTGGCAACTCGTATAAGTAAATATGACCTCTCCATTGCTTTTGCCTTAGTATCACCACTTCTGGGTCTGGCTCCCACTGACAAGACTTCAATAAAACTCAAAACTGGTCTGAGTAGTGGCCCTTCCCTTAATGCATAGCATTATACATGTCCCCAAGGAGATGTGCTTTGCATTATAGGAGGTACTGAGACAAGGAAGGATGAGAGCTTGGTCCACCTTTACTACAAGTTCCCTCAGTCCTGAAGATACTTAAGGTGCAAACTTTGTTTGCTTACACATGGATAAAGGATTAGACTAATTTATTATAATCTAAAATAAAAATAAACTTCCAACTGTATACTATACCATTTTTTGATATCTGTCTGTCAACCATCCCATGATCCAAATCAATAGATTATATTCCAATCCCATATTCTCCAGTTTACGCAACAGCCTATCGTGTGGTATCCTATCAAAGAAAAATCCAACATTATCATAGTGTATCCATTCCCTTTATCCAACTCGGCCGTAACATTGTTATAAAATATGAGCAAATTGATAAAACATGACCTTCCTTTAGTAAACCCATGCTGTTCCCTGCAAAGTATAGAATGCTTGTCTACCTATTTCTGTATGCGAGTTCTTACCAACTTCTCTAAAATCTTCACTACCACACCAGAGATACTAATAGGTCAGTAGTTACAAACATCAGTTTTTGTACCACCCTTGTGCAATGGAACTATCATACATTCCTTCCATTCCAATGGTATCATTCCTGAACTGAGACTCAAGTTATACAAATCTGTGAAAGGCCTAGCCAATTCAGCTGAACATTCCTTTAGCAAACAGGCTGATATTTCATCTGTCCCTATTGACAAATTCTTATCCAGGTTATGCAAGAGCTCTTCAACCTCATTTTCATGAACCTCTAGCTCTTCATCCAACGTAGCAGTAGCACTGTGCACCATGCTACATACACCTAGTTGATATATCTTAGCAAAGTGAGCACTCATTAACTGAACAATCTCCTTTGCTTCCAACACTCGTGTACCATCTGCATTCAATAAAGTTATTCTTCCACATTCATTCTTTCTTTTGCTTGCAGCATAACGATAAAGTTCTTTAGCTTGCACATCCAATTTCTTTTCATACTCCGTTTTAGCTTTTCTCACAATACTTGTTACTTTTCTGGCTTGAGCTTTATATATTTCATAAATTCTCTCACTCTTATTCTCATGATATTCTTTCCACATCATCATCATCTTCTTGTGAATCTCTTGCTTAACAAGGCTGCACATCCATTTCACTCCCAACCTATTTATTCTTCAAACACTAGGGATACATTGAGATATGCCTAATTCAAGCACGTTTTCAAAGATTCCCATGCATTACTGACATTTTTTCCATTCAGTAACTGATACCATGGGACCAAGGATAGTATTCTTCTAAGTTGATCATAATTTCCAGCTTTGTAGTTCTGCATGCAACTTGTTTTAATCAGAGCATCAGTACAGTTAGATACTTCCCAAGAAAGAACAGCATGATCACTGTCACCAATTGGTGGTAAAATAGCTATCTTCTTGACAGAGATCCCTTCTGACGCTATGAACAAATCCAACATTCTTTCACCTTAAGTTTCTTCTTTCACATGCTGCTTGAGAAAATTGTCTCGCAACAATTCAATAAATTCCTGTTCTTTCTTATCATGAGATTTCTCTTCTACCCAATAAATTTTTGGAATATTAAAGTCGCCCATTTTTATATGATGAAACCTGTGGTGAATTCATCACTGAAAAACACATACTAACCACAGTGATAACTTTTAATACATAAATATTTCATCCCAAGTATCTTGGGACATCATCAGTACAGTAATTCAAACATTACTAGGAATAACATAAGTTAGGGCACATGATTACAATGATATCTCAATATGCATGAAGAAACATGTTATAGAAATAAATTAAAAATATAACTGGAAAAATAAAAAATGAACATGTATAAAGATTATTTTACACAATTTTGTATGACAATTTCCCATACTTTAGGAATACTAAGAACATCGTTGTGGTTTAAATTTGGTCTGTCTAGTAGGGCTTCAGCACTTCCTTTATATAAACGTTCATGTTTATATAAAGATCTATGTAAAAGTTTCGACTTTTCCCAATGGATCGGATTTTCAACTCTGTGTTGAGTGACGAATGTGGTCTTGATGTTCCGAGATGCGTTTCCGAACAGATCTACCTGTCTATCCAAAGTAAGACAATTTGCAGGAGCATGGGATATCATAAACGCCAGGTAACATCAGAGGTGAGAGTTTGTCTCTCTCAACATGGAGTTGAAAATCCAAACTATAGGATCCATTGGGAAAAGTCAAAACTTTTACATAGATCTTTATATAAACATGAACGTTTATATAAAGAAAGTGCTGAAGCCCTACTACACAGACCAAATTTAAACCGCAACGACGTTCTTGCTATTCTTAAAGTATGGGAAATTGTCATACAAAATTTTTCATCCTAAGATACTTGGGATGAAATATTTACGTATTAAAAGTTATCACTGTGGTTAGTACGTGTGTTTTTAGTGATTACTAAAGTTACCCATAATGATCATTCGCTTGGTACCCAAAAGGCTAAATTGACAATGCATTTCTTCGTCCCCTACAACTGAGCTGCAGCATCTGAAGCAACACCCCTACCATATATTTCATTCTGTTAACCTCCACTTCACACCAGATAGACCCAAACTCATCACTATATGTCACTTTGTTACCATCATTGTTTTCTTGTATTTCTACCCTAACTGGACTTAAGTCATCTGATATCATTAGTAGCACTCCTCCTCCTCCTCTTCTATCTCTTGTCATTCCTAAAAATGGTATATCCGTTACACTTGATCCCACTTACTATATCTGATTTTGATAACCAGGTTTCACTAATGTCAACAATCCTAGACCACATCGTATTCAATAAAGCAATGAACTCAACCCCTTTGTTTCTAATTCTCCTGGCATTTGTGTATAGACATAATACATTATGACCTAGCCTATTCTTATAATTAGATATACAATCTATTTGGTCTTGTTCTATAATTTTCTCTTTTCCCTCCGCAGATATATTTAAATGGTCCGAACCCAAAGCGTATTTTTCCACTACTTTGCCACATACATAACCATGTTCAAAGGCATTCATATCTTTATCACGTTTGTATACCATAGCTAAACTTTCACACACATTTTTCCCATTCCTCCCTTGATGATCTAGTTTCTCTGACTCTCTGCATTGAGTCTCATACCAAGAAGTAATTTCTCCAGGTTTCTGATGTCAAATGAATTTAAGTGAATTAGGGAGGAAATTCAATCAGTCTGTAAAAACTTAACAATGGGTCAAAATCAAGTTATAAATTTGAAATCTGAACCCTCTAGTTATATGAATCCTTGTATGTGGAATGTGCTTGAAAGGATCACTGACAGCTTAGCTGAACATATCTTGGAAAGTAATAAAGAAAAACTTATAGCTAAATTTCATCTATTAAAAATGGCAAAATTTGAATGCCAGTCATACAGATATAACCAATTAGGATATCTCTTGCACATTATATCACTAGTAGCAGCTAACGACAAACAAAAGAGATTAGGAGCTTCCAACCACCTACAAGTAATGGCCATGTGATCAACCTATCTAGCCACACCCTGATAAACAATGAACTTTCACTGCTTAATAGAGGAATAACCTTTGCAGCAGCATCTAGAACTGTCAATAAACTGGATGTCATATAAGACATTGAAATAGATATTAAATTTCTTCCCATTAATATTGCTGATAAAAGTTTATTAGAAAACTCTGATATTTAAAATAATAGGAAACCTTAGGTAGCAATCTCACAAAAACAGAACTAGCAGCAGTCAAGTCATTAAATGCTAATAACAATATCGTTACAACAAAATCTGACAGAGATAATGCTATAGTTGTCTTAAACAGATCTGATTACCTTCATCATATGATTCAATTTGTCACTGATACTAACATTTACCAACTTGTCATCCAACTAACAGTAGTAAGAAGAAAACTGTTCATATGCTTATATCTGTCACTTCTTAGCCACCAGACACCATAATGTTCCGCTTTGACGCTTCATAAACAAAATTGCAAATGTAATCGAAATAATTGACTTTTGAAATAATTGACAATCTAAATAAAAAACATAATTGACTTGGAAAATAAATAGACATACAGGACTATCAAAGAGATGGGAACGTATGTGAAATTATAAGGCAAGTGATTATAATAGTCTAAGATGTCAACTTGGGGAAGTTTCATGGAGGGAGGAATTGGAAGGCCGGGATATCATTAGTGCGTGGGAAATTGTGAAAGAATATTTGTTAGCAGCAATAGTAAGTTGTATACCACGAGTGAAGAAGAGGACACAATTTGGAGTAAAGTGGATGACAAACAATATTAAACAAGAATTGCATGCGAAAAAGAGGCTATGGTAGAGATATAAGGAGATAGGTGAAGAGAAGATGCATGAAGAATATAAGACACAGGCCAGAAGAGTAACTAGTATGGTAAGGAAGGTGAATCACCAGAATATGAGTGGAGATTGGCTCTAAGATCCAAAGAAAATCCTAGGGAATTTTTTTAGCTTTGTGGCCAGTAGGAGGAGAAATGACTGTGGTCCACTATATAATTCCACTATGTCCTCTGCATCAGTCCTAGTGACTGATGCAGAAGACATAGTGGAATTGTTTAATGAACACTTTATTGGAGTATTTCATTCTGAAGGAGTCAGTTTTAATACTACAGGGATAGGGCAGGTTCGAGGTTTAGAGGTACTGGAGGAGAGTGTGTTTCAAATATTGAGTACTCTGGATCAGGGGCGCCGGCAATATGTGCAATGTGTGCAATACACACAGGCGCCAGGATAGTAAAGGTGCCAAAGAGGAGAAAATACTTTAAAAAAAACGCTTTTTTAAAGTGTTTTTTTATCGGGGGGGGGATAGGGGCGCCAACTAAAGTTTTGCACACAGGCGCCAGACACTACTGCCGCGTCCCTGCTCTGGATGTCAGTAAAGCTGTGGGATTGGATGGTGTTTCACAACAGGCTTGAGGGAATGTGCTAGGGAACTGACAGTGCCTTTGACCTGGCTGCGGGAAAGGTGCCCATGGAATGGAAGGAAAGTAAGATAGTGCCATTGCATAAAGGCGGTAGCAGACTGGAAGTGTCTAATTATAGGTCAGTTTGTGTGTCATTGGCAGTTAGTAAGATCTTGGAGAAAGTAGTGAGGGACCATATACAACATTGGGTAGATGAGGATAATGTTGTCTGTGAGAGTCAACATATGTGAAGAGGCAATCTTGTTTTAGCAATATGCTAGCCTTATAAAGTTACAAGAGCATTAGATGAGGGAAAAGCATGTACTGCCATTTTCTTAGACTTAGTGAAGGCATTTGACAGGGTCCCACATGATAAGCTGATATTTAAGTTGCAGCACATGGGTCTGGATGTCAGATTGGTCACCTGGACTTAGGATTGGCTGTCCGATAGGTATCAGAGAGTTGTGTATGGTGGGGCAGTTTCAAGGAAGAAGAGGGTTACAAGTGGAGTCCCACAGGGCTCAGTACTGGGACCTATATTGTTTAATCTTTATATCAGTGGATTGCAAAGGGTTTTTAAGTTGTTTGTAGATGATGTGAAGCTGTGAAGGATTAGTAATAGTGCAGATGTAGTAGACCTGCAAGAGGATTTGAGTAAGCTAGATTAGATGGGCAAATAAATGGGGTGTCGGTTTATTGCAGCAAAATGTAAGGTCTTGAGGTTTCGGAAACATCGTTGGGACGCAGCATACTCTATGAGAGGAATTATACTGGAGGAAGTAGGGGAGATGAGATCTGGGGTTGATGATTGATAGAAACCTGAAATTTAGGGGACATATTGCAAAGGTGGTGAAGGTAACACTGAGGATTGCTGCAATGATGAGAAGGACACTGACCTGCAGAGATAAAAGGGTTATCATTCCGTTGTATAAGACTGATCAAAGCACACTTAGACTATTGTTCTCAGATTTGGTCCCCAGGATTTGAAGGGGATAAATTAACTGTGGAAAGTGTACAAAGGCAGATGGTTTCAGGACTGTACGATGTTAGTTATGAGGATTGACTGAGGGAATGTGGACTGCCGAGTTTGGTGGATAGAAGAAGGAGAAGTGATATGATTGAGACTTTTAAACTGCTGAAAGATGGCTACAGGGTTGACAGGTTACACTGGGGAGTAGTTTTGCTTGGTTGAACAGCAGGAAGGAGTGACGACAAGAGGCCATACCTGGAAGTCACGAAAGGAAACCGTGAGCAAGAAGGTGAGGAGTAGTTTCTTTGCATGGAGGGTGGTTGAACCATGGAATGCATTGCCTGATGGAGTGGTGAGAGTGAGAACGGTCAATGAGTTTAAGGAGTGGTATGATAGACTTTGTGTTTCTTAGGGGGGGGGGGGGGGCTTCCCTTGATGAGTCTTGATAGGCTTTGTGTTTCTGAGCAAGAAGGTGAGGAGTGGTTTCTTTGCATGGAGGGTGGTTGAACCATGAAATGCATTGCCTGATGGAGTGGTGAGAGTGAGAACGGTCAATGAATTTAAGGAGTGGTATGATAGACTTTGTGTTTCTTAGGGGGGACCTTCCCTCGATGAGTCTTGATAGGCTTTGTGTTTCTTAGGAAGGATATCCCTCGATGAGTCTTTTGACTCCATGGAGGCCTGGATAATAATAATAACACTCAGCAAAAATTATTTATTAGTCCATTTTTATATTTCTGCCTTTTTCACAAATGCCCTAATCATTCACCCTATTCTTCTTTTGCAGAACTGCCCACTATTATGGTTCCATTTGCCCATATGCTACATTCAGGCCTGCAGAAGGAACACCCATGGGCTCTCCACTACCTCTGTCCCCTATTGCTAACTATTATTATTATTACTATTCTAATACCCATAGAGTCAAAGACTCAACTAGGAGGTTCCTTTGTCATACACATATACCTCATCATATTGTGCCTTAAACACATTACATTCAAATTCCATGCAAACACCACACTCTCAGGCAAGGCATTCCAATCACTCATAACTCTGTATGCAAAAAAACCTACTTCCATGGATGACCTTTGGAAGGTGTGTTTAGGGGATTTTTGGAAATTTTATGCATTGATCCTATAACAACCCCTTACCAACTTCTACATCTCTATCATATCACCCCTCTTCCTCCTATCCAGTAGACTCTGTACAATGTACCTTCTCAACCTTTCCTCATATTCAACATTCCGGAGATTGGAAACTACCCTAGTCGATCGCCTCTGGACTCTTTGCAACACCTCTTCATCCCTCTGAAAACCAGGTGACCAAATCTGTGCACAGTAGTCCATATGTGTCATCAAGGCCTTATATAATGGAACCAGATCTCCTTACTTCTACAAATCAGTGTCCTCTGCATCATTCCCAAAATTCGTTGTGTTTTCTTCACAATTTTGGCAATGTGTCCTCTAAATTTTAGATTCTTATCCACCATAACCCCAAGATCTCTTATTTTCTCCACCTTCAACAATATATATCCCCCACCAAGTGTATATTCTACATCCCATATTTGTTTCCCAATTTTTAAAGCCTTACGTTTTGTAACATTGAACTGGCATCCCCATTCCTGTACCCATTCACCCAATCTATTCAAGTCTTCTTATAAGGCCAGAACATCTACTCTACTCCTCATACTTTGTCCCAACTTTGCATCATATGCAAACAACTGAATATCTCCATCGAAATCTTTGCCTGTTACCTATATGTTAATGATATTGGTGACAGGCACATGGCCCACCCAAGACATACCACTAGTGACTTTCCAGGATATTGCTCCCCCATACACAACTTGTTGATACCTATCAGATAGCCAGTCTCTAGTGCACTAATGTAATGTCCAACCCCATACGCTCTAGTTTGACTATTAACTTATCATGTGGTAATCTGTCAAAAGCCTTTGCAAAATCTAAGTATACTATTGTGTAACAATCTTTTTTGTCCAATGAAACAGTCAACTTATTATAATAAGTAAGTAGATTACTAAAAGATGACCACCCATTAGCAAATCCATGCTGTCCATCAAAGATGACATCACTGTTGTCAACCTAATTCTGGATCCTGGTTTTAGCCAGCCTCTCTATAATTTATCTACATATTCAAACAAATACATGTAGCACACCTCACATTTCATGAAATGACTAAAAGTCATATTTGTAAACTTTTGAGCATTATGCTCTAGATTCCTCCACTTTAAAACTTACAATTTAGCTTAAGATACATTGATGATGTCTTCACTGTATGGCTTTAAACTTTGGTGGCCATGTGCCTGCCAATGCTACCAATGTTTAATTGAATTAAATCATACAATTTGCCATTAAAATTGATAATCAAGACTTGCATCTTTTCCTGGATACACAGGTCACATGTCTTCTCTCATGCAGTATATTCTTCACTGTCTACTGCATGTCCACATGTACTGGCCAGTCCATACCTGCTAACTCTTACCATAATTCTACACAAAAACTTGGAGTTATTTACACCCTCAAAAGCAGAGCTATAACAATTTGTTCTAATGAGTAAGCTCTTAAGCAAGAATTAAGAATTACAAATTATTAGCAATACTATTCATTTTTATGGGTATTTGCCTATTTTTCTTTAGGAATACCCCTTTTTTGATGTCACTGGCATTTTACTCAATTTTTAGGAACATTTTTTAAAGACATAGATACATGAGGAATATAAGGAAGGAATAATTTTAGACATAGCTTTGTAGGTTGTTCCTGGTTGTCTTCTTTCTAAATAAATATTAATTTTTATGGCTATTTTGCATATTTTTCTTTAGGCATAACCATTCCTTCCTTATTTTTCCCTCATATTCTTCATGTATTCTATGTCTATAATACATCAGTAATGCCCTAAAAATTGAGTAAAAAGCCAGTGATATCATAAAAGGGGTAGTACTCCTAAAGAAAATAGGCAAAATAGCCATAAAAATTAATATTTATTTAGAGGAGTAACATGGAAAATTTTCCAGAAATAATATCTATTAGCAATACATTAATAAAGAATGGCTATAGCAAAAATACCATCAATAAAATTCTTAATAAAACTACACCTAAAAATACAAACAATATAGATTACAGTAAAACTATAGCTATACCATACATTAATGGGTTATCAGAAAAAATAAATAGATTTCTACACATTACAACCTTCAATGTTACTTTTAAACCACCTATAAAATTAAAAAAACATATTCAACTCCTTGAATGATCCTCTCCCTCCCTTGGCCTGTCCTAAGGTATACCGAGTCCATTGCTCCTATAGCTTGTATTATTGGTGACACTGGATGCTCAATTCCAATCCATTAAAAAAAAAAAAACATTACATTTAACAATTTTGCCAAATAAGACCTCTCATTCATGCTCTTAACACATTATATCATATTAATTGGAAAGGTACCTGTTCTTTACATCATACAAAAACCTGGTATGAATGCAAATTTAAGGAAGCCTGTGAGATTTTGATCAACCATCCTAAATCTGAACAATAATGGTGACATAACTTGATTCAAGATAATTATTTATTTGTGGGGGTGTCGATTTAATGCAGCAAAACGTAAGGTCTTGAGGTTTGGGAAAAATCGATGGGACACTGCATACTCTATGGGAGGAGTTATACTGGAGGAAGTAGGGGAGACAAGAGATCTGGAGTTGATGATTGATAGAAACCTAAATAAAATTTAGGGGACATATTGCAAAGGTGGCGAGGGTAACACAGAGGATTGCTGCAATAATGAGAAGGACTGACCTGCAGAGATAAAACAGCTATCATTCCGTTGTATAAGACCCTGATCAGACCACACTTGAACTATTGTTCTCAGATTTGGTCCCCAAGATTTGAAGGGGATAAATTAACTGTGGAAAGGATACAAAGGCAGATAACAAAGATGGTTTCAGGACTGTACAATGATAGTTATGAAAATTGACTGAGGGAATGTGGGCTGCAGAGTTTGGTGGATAGAAGAAGGAGAGGTGATATGATTGAGACTTTTAAACTGTTGAGAGGTGGTTACAGGGTTGACACTGGGGAGTTCTTTCGCTTGGTTGAACAGCAGGAAGGAGTGATGACAAGAGGCCATCCCTGGAAGTTACGAAAGGAAAACTGTGAGCAAGAGGGTGAGGAGCGGTTTCTTTGCATGGAGGGTGGTTGAACCATGGAATGCATTGCCTGATGGAGTGGTGAGAGCAAGAACGGTCAATGAGTTCAAGGAGTGGTATGATAGACTTTGTGCTTCTTGGGAAGGACCTCCCACAATGAGTCTTTTGACTCCATGGAGGCCTGAATAATAATAAAAATAATAAAATAAAAATCCCAGCACACATTGAGCCCACATAACTTCTTCAGATTCTCCAGTAAACCCTCACTTTAGTACTCTAAGCAATAATTTCAGCTCTTATTGGCCACCATCAAATCAATATTGTTTTTGTTATAATTTATCTGTGAGTAATCGCCAGCTTAATTTATCTCTTAGTCATATCTAAGAAAGAACAGGACTCCAGATGGATATGAAAGTCGAAACATTGTGGGATTATTTTGGTTTATGTTAAACTAAAGTTTTACTATAACACCGTAGTTGTTCCCATAATGTTTAAAAATGAATGCTATATAATTAAGTTTTCATTATTATCAGCTTCTTATTTATTAGCAGCATTCTTTTAAATCCATCTGTTATTTTTAAGGTCTCCACTTCTTGACATTACTGTGTCTTTTCCTAGTTGCTTGAAACACCACTTTAGCTAATCTTTCCTCATCCATTCTGTTTCAAGGTTCCCTGCTCACACATTCTTCAATGCTAACAATACCAAGTTCCCACTCTCTCTCTCTCTGCATCTTATTTTTTTAATTTAATTCTTCCATTATATCTCTTCTCTCTCTAGCATTTGAAACTGTTTTATTTCAAACCAACTCTCTTAGATCCATAAATTAAAATTTATTTGAACATTGTCTCTATGTTGCTATTTTATTTTTTTCAATTCTCTCCTATTCTAATATCAAGTGACTCTTTCTATTTCAGCTTTTGCTTATTGTGTTATCGGTTTCCATATTAACCACCTCACTGGCCATTATGGATCACATACGCATCCTCATATGCTTCATATCCATCATATATTTCAATGTAATATCAATGGTATTACAATTTTAATATGCACTTCGCATCCATGATAAACTTGACGTCTTGGCCGGTAGCGTGGTTAAATATACCTTAACTTTAATTTAATCTGCACTAAATGTAATTTCTAAATAACTAAAATATTTTGCTTCTTCAATAGATTCTCCACTTAGAATACAGTTATGTTTTCCATGTTTTTGCCTATTTTCATAGCTTTTGTCATTTTATTCTCATATTTATTTAGAATTATGGCATCATGTGCAATAAGTATAGAGGTGAGTTGACTATCTCCAATTTGGATATCAGGTTTAATGCCACTTCATAAAATATTCATGTTGATGATAAATAACATTGAAAATATTGTATATCCTTAACTTACCAATTTTATTTCAAACCAGCTTCTAGTGATTCTCTCAATTCAAATTGCTGGGATACAATTTAAGACTTCTGTCCTCTAATCTTCAACTCTCTACCTGTTACTACCCCTAAATCCCTCCATCGCTATCTGTTCATTGGACATCAGCAAATGCCGTATGGCATTTGCTGATGGTCACTCAGTTGCTTGGTGATGTGCTACACCAGTCCTTTCCAGGTAGTCCTGTTGTATGCTTTTCTAGAGGCTTCAGCTTTTTTTAGATCAGTCACTCCAGACACACCATCCATCCATCCATTCACCCACCTACCTACTTTTTCCTTTTTGTTCCAGGATCTTTATCTACTATGCGTGTGTTGAGGCTTAAGTGCTGTGAAGAATTCATGTTAGAGGTTTAATGGAATATTAACAACACTGAGAAAGGATGAAAACTAATTTTAATACTTCCAATATTTCGTCTCCGTCACAGAGACATCTTCAGGGATTACAAAAACTTTTTGTAACAACACACACATAAATACAATACAAAGTGAAACTAAAGTCCTATCTAGGTGGTGTGCCCTCTCTGGGCATTTGCAGGTGGCCTGGGATGTAAAGAGGGATCTCTGATAAAGTGACAATTTCCAGCAGTTGCCTCAATGTGGTATACAACTTGTAATCTTTGTATCCCAGAATGCATAACTTTACACTTTTCCATATTAAATTGACATCCATTATGTTTTGCCCATACTGTCAGACTATATAAATCACACTGCAAGCTCTCTACAGTGTGAGTATGGTAATAGTTAATCACCTTGATTAACTATTACCATACTCAACTTTGCATCAACAGCAAACAGCTGAATATTTACCTTCAAATTATTTCCTGTATCATTCATTTACAAATTAAACAACAGTGGTTCAAGCTCTGAGCCCTGTAGTACACCATTAGCCACCTGTCTTCTCCAGGATTCTTCTCTTCCATATACTATTTTTGATATCTGTCCATCAGCCACTCTTTTTCCATATAACTAGTTTCATATCTTTCCCCATTTGTTATAGTATGCATAACAGAGTTGCATGTGATATCCTGTCAAGGGCACCTTGTAAATTCAGAAGTATCATCCTGTAGCCATTCCCTTTATCCAACACAGCTGTCTCATTATAAAAAGTTGGTATTTTTGTGATAAGGCATGACTAGCCTTTCACAAAACCATGCTGTCCCTCATAGAGTATCATATTATTATCCACCCATTCCTGAGTTCTCTTTTTAACCAACTTTTCCAGTACTACACCACTCCTAAGATAGATTGGTCTATAATTTGCTACCATAGACTTAGATCTCCTTTATACAAAATAATTATTTTGCCTTCCTTCCTCTCTCTCTCTCTCTCTCTTAGGACTTTGCCAGAACTGACACTTAAATTAAACAGCTTAGTCAAAGGCATCAACATTTCCATTACACATCTTAAAAGGTAAGCTAATATCCCATCCAATCTCACAGCTGTATTTGCATTCAGATTCTGCAGTATCCTAAGTACCTCCAAGTCATCAACTTCTGTTCTCAAACCAGTCCCTGTCATCTCTGCCATAACAATATCTTCACTTGGATGATATACCCTTGCAAAGAGGTCACTCTGTAGCTCAACAATTTTTTTTGCTTCTGTCACTTCTTTTTCATCTGCACTCATTAAACTTATCCCCTTCCATAGTTATTCTTCCTCCCACTTGCCACATAATGAAAAACTCTTTGAGATTTCCTTTTGCCTGCTTGGCTAGTTACTTCTCATAATCTGATTTGGCCTTTCTTACCATGCTGGTCATCTTTCTTGCCTGACCCTTGTGCTGTTCATGAGTTAGCTAATCACCTTTCTCTCTATGTACCCTCCACAGCATTTTCTTTTTTTAAAGCTTATGCTTAATGGTACTACTCATCCATCTAACTCCTACTTGATTTACCCTCCTGACCTTGGGTATACAGTGTGATATTACTTCCTCCAGATTCTCATTGATTATCCCCTCATGCACTGTGAACATCCCTTCCCTTGCAGATCTTTATGCTATGATACTACGTCAAGCTGTCTCCTAAGTATCATAATCAACTTCCTTGTAATTCCACGTATATCCCTTCTCAACTGGAATTTCCACATGTTTCTGATCCTATAATCAGATCCAAATCATGTATCCCGAGTACTCTCCATCAGATTCTACTTCAAGTAATTATTTCTCACTAAGTGTCTAAATTCCATTTCTTTCCTTCCTGTCATGTGATCTTTCGACCTTCCAATCAATGTCTCCAAAGTTGTAGTCCCCCCATAATAATGACTCAACTTGCTCTCATTGTACTAATCTGCTAATGCATATCTTCCACATCATTCCTGGTGCCACATGGCCTATAGCAGCAGCCATTTTTATATTTTGTTCAATTGACTCAAAACTGCCATCTGTCTGAATGGCTCCAACGTTTGTTGGCTGCAGTTCACCTGCTATCATCAGCAGCACCCCACCCCTGTCCAGTCTACTCTTTAAATACTAAATTCCTCACATTCTTCCCTTATAACTATGTCATCTGTTGTTAGCCAAGTCTCACTAATGCCTATAACTTTTGGCAAAGTTGCACTAACAATGCCAAAAACTTCTCCCCCCCTGATGCTTCTAGCATTAGTATATAGAAACTGTAGCATCACCTTAGTCCCCGATCACCTTTATATCCTGATTGACTACTCCATTCAATTTTCTCACCTGAGAGACTAGATTCCACATTTTTTGTTCATTCACACACTCATTTGCTTCTTCAGCCTTTACACATGCGTGCGTGCGTGTGCACACACACACCTGTATCTGCCCTAATATCTTGTTTTCCTGACTTTGCATTCCCACACTCTCAGTAAACAACATTCTCTCTCTCTAGATACCTAACTCTAAATCCATTTAAGTGCATTCCAACAGAATTGTACAAATCTTTCCATCCATCAAACTCAGGCCATAGTCCACAAACTCTACATTATATCTTCTGCACAACCTGTGTTCATTAACTCATTACCATCCTCAGTTCATCTTCTCTCATATTGTGGCAGCAGACTTACAAACTTCACCCTCTTGTCCTTCTAGATGGATACTATGAGAAATCTACTCCAGTTATTTGAATTTATCATTCAGCTATTGAAAGTTTATTTTTCACTTGGTTAGAGTATAATAAATTTAGTTTAATCCTTTATTCAAGTGTGAGCAAACAAAGTTTGCACCTGAAAGTATCTTCAGGACTGGGGTAAGGTGGTACAACACCAGGGCACTCTTTGCAAAGGTGGAGCAAGCTACTAACACTCCTATCTCAGTATCTCCCATAATGCAAAACACATCTCCTTGCAGATATGTCTAATGTTATGCATTAAGGGAAGGGCCACAACCCAGACTAGTTTCGACCTTTATTGAGGTCTCTTCAGTGGGAGCCAGGCCCCAAGTGGAGATACCAGGCAGAAGCATTAGCAGGTCATCTCTACCTATAGGAGTTGCCAAATGGTGTGCCACCCTTTTTTTAATAAATTACTCTGGATTTAGAGAAAGCTGTTGAAAGGTTATTTTTCACTTGGTTAGAGTATAATAAATTTAGTTTAATCCTTTATCCAAGTGTGAGCAAACAAAGTTTGCACCTGAAAGTATCTTCAGGACTGGGATAAGGTGGTACAACACCTTAGGAGTTTGGTGGTCATCTCTACCTATAGGAGTTTGGAAACTCCTATAGGTAGAGATGACCTGCTAATGCTTCTGCCTGGTATCTCCACTTGGGCCTGGCTCCCACTGAAGAGACCTCAATAAAGGTCGAAACTAGTCTGGGTTGTGGCACTTCCCTTAATGCATAACATTAGACATATCTGCAAGGAGATGTGTTTTGCATTATGGGAGATACTGAGATAGAAGTGTTGGTAGCTTGCTCCACCTTTGCAAGGAGTGGCCTGGTGTTGTACCACCTTACCCCAGTCCCGAAGATACTTTCAGGTGCAAACTTTGTTTGCCTCACACTTGGAGAAAGGATTAAACTAAATTTATTATCATTCAGCTAAGAAATCCAGTTTTTTCTGGTGGGTTTTTCCTACTCATGTACATTAAGATGTTCTTCTGATTGCTTTCCTCTTGAGTATTTTCTATGATTCTTCCATCACTTCTTTCTTCATTTAACAAGTATTTGAAGTAATTATTCTAGACATTCAAAATAACTTTCAATTTTATATTAACTTTATTATGTCTTGTCTCCTGTAGAGTATTCTTTTATCCACTTCAAAACTTTTGGATAGCCTACAGAATGTTTTGCCATGATATTTATCTTTTAGATTCTTATCAAAGTTTTATCATAACCTTTTGTTTATCTACTTTTATCATATCTTTCTTACATTTTTTTCTGTTTTCTCTCAAACAGTTACTGTGGTACTTTTTTCAAGAACTTTTAGTATGACCTTCTGTTTCCCCGTGGACTGGTCCTGTAATTTCTTGAGTGTGTGTGTGAAGTTGTGATTTTTATATCCTTTCAGACAATTTTGCCATTGAGTTTCCAAGGTTTATTTATAGTTTCCAATAGTTTTCAATATTCAAGTATCTGGTATTTTTCCATTATTAAATTTAAATAATTTTGTTTTAGAAAGTGCATGATGTTTTAAAGAATAATAATTTTTGTTGCAGGTGGGAGGAAATGAACTACCATTTTTGCCCAACCTTGATCATGCACCTTTTGCAGATTTGTGTTTTAGTATTCAGAATCATCACTTCCTTTGTCATAAGGTAAACTATTTGCAAAATATCTTTATTTTTTATCATTAGTTTTTTTATATTTTGACTTTTAAAAAATGTTACTACATATTAGATATGTCACTTACATGTAACATATACTTCCCATTAATGAAAATGATATATAATATGGTGAACTAAGCAATGTGACTGAGCATGTAGACAGTGGCTGACATGCGACTGACTTTGAACAGTCTTCGTAATGTAAAGCAAAAGGTACAGGATAAAAAGCAACCAGATTCTCAAATGAGATGAATGAAAAAGTGGTTGAAAAATATTAAAGATTAGGAATGATGCAAAATGTAAATGAAAGAGTGTTAATGTTAAAAATAAGGAATAAGCTTTCAAAAAGAATGGGAAGTACCAATGGTGATGTTTCTAATAATCAGAATCCCACCCAGAAAAGTTTGTAGTTAGTGTAAGCCTATTCTATATTCAATACTGTAGACCAAGAGCTTGATAATCCTGGAATCCTGTTCAGAAAACCAAAAATGGTACTTGTTCAAGCCACTTCATGACTTCAGTAAACAGGGTTGATGTCAAGTAAAAATGGTGGTAACAAAACCGACAATAGCAGAATACTTTGAGTTTTGCCAATGCAGCGTTGTCAATCTCTGACAAACCTAATGATAATATAAAGTGCCACAATTACAAACTAGATATTATTGACAAAAAAAAAAAAAAAAGATTTAATGTATGTCTGTTGCCACTGCCTGCATGCTTCCTGTGCAAAAATAGAGGAATCAGTGCACAAACTCTCATCGACCTCAACCAGCCTTACTTTTGTTCTCTGTGCCTCCCTTCTGTAAAACAGCTACCATACTTGGGAAATTGTGTTGAAAGCCTCGAACAGCAACTTAACATTATGAATAGAACTTTCTCCTCCAGAATCCCAAACACTGGAAGCCAAGTTTGAACTGCTCAATAATTAGCACCGCAGCACCAACATATCTTCTTCCAACAATGCCAATGATATCTGCAACCTTATAGCATCCAAGGTACATCACTCAGTCAAGGTTAAAAACAAGAAATTCAATGCCATCATTCTGAACTTTCCAACAGAAACTAGCAAACTGCTAAAATATGATATCAGTAAGTTATTGGAAGAATGCAACTTTGATCCCAAAAATATTATCAGGTGCCATCGTTTTGGAGACCCACAAATAAAAGAAAGGACAGAACAAACTTTGTGACATACTGAAAAGCACATCAAAACTAAAGCAGCAATTAACAAGAACTTTAACTCCACTCTGTCGTAACATACCAGACAGCACCCAACCTGGAATTGCCTGACATTTGACTTTTGGTTGAAAATCTCCATGCCCCACTCAGTCAAATTCATATATATATATATATATATATATATATATATATATATATATGTGTGTGTGTGTGTGCGTGCGTGCGTGCATGCGTGTGTGTGTGTGTGTTATGAAATATAGAAATGAATATAAATAGAGATTATTTGTAGTGCTGCAGTGTCATGTGATTGATGCTAGCTTATTATTGCTGACATTGCAGCAGAGCAGTTACAAAACTGTAACTACTTTCCATAGTGCATGGAAGATTTTTAGATGTTTCTTGAAGTGAATTACTGTAGAAAAATGCAAATAGCATATTTTAATAAAGTTATTTAGTTATAGACAAAGGTACATGTTAATAGTGATATTGGCAAGCATAAGAGGTGAAGAACCTAGATGTGGATTCTTGGATAGCAATAGAGAATGCTATAATAACAACTAGAGAAAGACTGAGAGAGAGAGAGAGAGAGCTGATAGTGTAGAAAAAACTGGAAGAAAATTTAAAGTTATGGAGTAACATGGATCCATAATTTCCATAAATTTAAGGCATCAAATGGAAAAGTGTACGGACATACAGGTTATTAACTGCAATTGATATCTGCTGGTATTTGTCAAGATACTTCTTACCAATTTTATTGTTTAATTCAGAAAATATAGTAGCTGTTGACATTCTTCTGTTCCAGTTGGTGATTGAAACAGAAGAAACTAAATTAATATATGTGCCTGTATTGTGTTATGGAAACACTCTTACTCTTCATATTGCATGGAAACACTGGTCTCTGTGTGATGACTATTCTCTCAGCTGCTGGATGGTAGGACTATTTTGTTTGTTCACTTTTCTCTTTTTGAAGGTACAATGGATGAATTGTGATAATTCAATACAAGGATTGATACAAGTTTATTCAAAAAACTAACAGCAGTAAAATTTTACTTAAAGTTGAATAGAATACAGTGGATAAATTAATGTTATTTCTTGACCAATGCTTTTCTTATTATGAGTCTTTTAATTTTAGTTGAACTCTGAATAATCACCTTTATTTGTTGTAGAGTTTAAATTGAGAAAAAGTATGAACATTACTTAATATTGTTTATGCATAGTTTAATAACCTGTGTATAATTGTTACTAAATGAATTGTTTATGTAATTGCTATAAATAGTACGTGATTTATTAAATTATTTAAATGGGTATGCTTGAAGTAATTTTCTGACTTCTGCTATAATAGATAAAGATAAGATTTCTTTGAACTGAGTTGAATGCTCGAGTCTGAGATCAGTACAGTTAGTCCTCAACTTATGACCACTCAGACTTATGACAGCCATCCCATTAACATGATCACTTGTTATGGGATGGAACAGAGTGTTACCACTGCATACTTCAAAGCATATTATTTAAGAAATACTTTGCTCAGGCTACTTGCTAGTGAGAGTAAACAATATATCTTGCATTGTACAGATCACAAATATATGTGAATATATTCACAGTATTTGACAAAGACAAAGCCCTTCAAGCGACTTTAGCTAGCAAGTTGCTAGCTAAAGAGTTGGAGGTTGACAATGAAGATGTAGCTCATTTGTTGAAAGCTTCCTAAGAAGACCTCACAAATGAAGACCTTATAGAGCTAGAAGACAAAAAGTTGCAGAAGAAGAAGAAGAAGACGGGGGTTGGGTAGAACAAGAAAAAGAAGCCATGTCTCCAAAAAAGTTTACAGTGAAAAAATTTGCAGAAGCATTAGCCTGTATTAATAAAGGCATTTCAGCTATTTGAGGAAATACACCTCAACACGGAGAGATTTATAAAAGTGTGTATAATGATGCAGGGTGCAGTTGTCTGCTACAGAGAAATTTATGCAGAAAAGAAAAGGTAAGCTGTATTGACTAGTCGGATGCAGTAAAAATTTTTAAGAATCTCTCTTAAGTTATGAATCTGGAAACTCATCCATCCTCAGAATGTTTTATTGCAATTTCTGAATTTTTTTTTATATATATATATTAATCTCACACACAAGAGGTACAAGAACTTATAGCACATCAGTACTCCTTGGGGTGTACACAGTATTCTAAGGATGGACAGATTTAGGATGTATATATATATACACACACATATAGGGTTAGTAGCTGGGTGGGTGTAGGTGTAAAAAAAAAAAAAAAGCTTCTTGAGCAGAAAAGGATGCTTTTCCTCAATTGCTTCCTCAGCTTCTAAAAAGCTAAGGAAGCTATTTCATGTGATGTGTTTATGCCAAGAGAGGTTGGAGATAAATGTCAGTTCAAGGAAAGAGAGAGAGTGTGTTCACTGTGTCTGGCGATATGCTTATTACTGAGAGTGAGGGATGGTGATCCCTTTTGTGAGAGAAAAGGCAGGACTTCATTTTGGCAACATTAAAGGAAACTAAGTTATCCTTGCCCCACTGAAGGATGGTATGGAGATCAGTGTTTAAGGCAATGGCTGCAGATGATCTAGGTTGATGTAAGGGATGTCAGGGATCTCTATGGTGGGTCAAAGGAGTAGGATGAGTGAAGAATGCTATTGGCAAAGCTATGAATAGGATTTGTAGTGATCTTTTTTTGTATAATTTTATAAGAGAAATAATTGTATAAGAGAAAGAACAGAGCCCTGAGATGCTCCTGCATGGTGACAAAACCCGAAGAGAGGGTACGTCCACCAACACATTCAGTGAATGACCACAGGGAAAGCAGGCTATCCTTTAACTGGATAGCCTGCTTTCCCTGTGGTCATTCACCATAGGTCGGCAGTTTCCAAAGCAGGCCTTGATGCAAAACACAATCAAAAGCCTTGAAAATGTCAAGGGCAACAGGACACATTTCTCCGAGCCTTTTCATGACACTTACCCAATGGTGAGCAATGTAAGCTAAGATGTGAACCATGGATCTGTATTGGTAGAATCCATACTGGTGGTTGCTGATTAACTGGTGAGCTTCTAGGTAGTGAAGAAGTTGACCATTGATAACTTTCTCTATTATTTTGGAGAGGATTGAGATAATGGCAATCGGTCAGTTGGACGGTAGATTTTTCTCTCCCTTTTTGGAATGGGTTGGAGATATGTTTGTTTCCATAAGCTGGGATAAGTGCCAGCTGAGTATAGAAGATTGAAGAAATGATAGAGGACAAGTGTTAGCTCTGGAGCACAAAATTTGAGTACAATAGGAGATGTCGTTGGGACTGCATGACTTTGTAGTGTTCAGGTTGTTTAATATTCTTATCATGTCTTTCTGCCGAAAGGCCACAAGAGGCATATGATGCAAAGTTGCTGGTGTGGAAGGAAGTGATTTGTCTTTGTCATCTGCACATGAGTTAGAAGAAAAGAGTGATGCTAGGATGTCAGCTTTTTCTTTGGGTGCTGTAACAGTGGTGCACTTTGGATGGGAGAGAGAGCTGGAAGCATAGGTGAGCAGAAGTTGCATCTGATGGCTTTTGCAAGGGACCAGAAGGCATGGCTACCATTTGGACAAGAGACAAGTTTTCTGCTAGTGAATTTTATGAAGTTAGATATGGATTTGTTGATAGTTGATTTACATTTATTGCATGTTTCTGCATAAGGCAGAAATACACAGTTTGAGTATGAAGCTTGGGTTCTTGATGCAAGGCACCTGCATTTTTTTTTTCTTCAACTGGTTTGATACATCTTTTGTTTAACCAGGGCTTGGAAAGCAGATGGGAATTTTGGATGGAATGAGGGATAAATGCCTTCAAGCCACTGAGAATGATTTCTGTGATTCACTTGGTGCAGGTGTCTGGGTTGGAAGTGCAGAAACAGTAGTCATATCATGAGAAAGAAGAGTAGTAGTTCTGTTGATCATTCTACTTTGTTGCTACATTCTTCAACAATGTGTACACCATCCTTCTCAAAAGACAGGAATCATAAAATCTTTATTTCAACTTGTTAACACTATTTGTTCGACTTCTCATCAGTTACAGGAAGAACTCTTAAATATCAAACGATATATGAAATTAGATGGCTTCTGAGAAAGGACTATACAACAATCTGTTTGACTCTACAAACCAAAATTAACAAGGAAACAGTATGTCAATTTCCAACCCCATACATTTCATGCATTTCAGAAACGATTTCTAGAATTCTGAAGGAATACAACTTAGTGGCTACTTTTATACCTATCAATAAACTATCAACTCGTTTCCCCTCTTCAAACACTAAATGCTCACTGCTATCTCTCCCTGGTATATATCAAGTTACTTGTAACTGCCATCTATTCTACTTCAGACAAACTGGATGCTCAATAGAAAAGAGAATACAAGAACATCAATCATATAATTACCAGAGGAAAAATTATAAATCTGGCTTGGCTCAACAGAATAGACATAGACCACAATATTCTTTGGTCTGAAATGCATCTACTTCATCTTTGTCAGTACAAAATTGAGTATTTGTTTAAAGAGAGTGCTGAGGCCTTGCTTCACTGGCCAAATTTGAATTGGAACAACTGCCTATCTCTATCTAAAATATGGGAAAGTCCTATTAGAATAACACATCATTAACTTTTTTTTTGACAGTTATGATCAACCTATGTTGCCTAAGTTATAACATTACGCTGCTTTAAGTATAACATCCAATGGCTCATTCTTTTCAAACAATCCATTGTTTACCTTCTACCTTGTAATCAACTATCACTGTCACTGAAGATGGTCTGTAAGTTTCAGATCAAAATGTCTGACCTTCTAATCAAATAAATACTATTATCTATGCTTTGTGTTTTGTGTAAATAAGTGGTATAACTATGGCTCTCTAAAAAGAACAAATTAATATCCTTATGTGGTATCATTTCTGAGCTAAGATTCAAGTTTTACAAATATGTGAATGGCCTAGCAAATTCTGTTGAACATTCCTTTTAGAAAATGTGCTGATATTCCATCCATCACTATTGGCAAATTCTTATCCAGGTTAGGCATCAGCTCTTCAAACTCATTTTCATGCATCTCTAACTCTTCTCTTCATCTAATTTAGCAGTAGCACTGTGCACTATGTTACATACCCCTGGTTGATATATCTTTGCAAAGTGGACACTCTCATTAGCTTCTGATACTAAAGTACTATCTACATTCAGGAAAGTTATTCTTCCACATTCTTTCATTCTTTTGCTTGTGGCATAATAAAATTCTTTTGGATTGCCTTTGGCCTGCATAGTAAATTTCTTTTCATATTCTGATTTAGCTTTGTGCACAATACTTGTTATGTTTCTGGCCTGTGCTTTATATATTTCATAACTCCTCTCACTCTTATTCTTACAATATTCTTTCCATATCATCAGTTGAATAGTTTTATGATATGATATGATATGATATCTGGTGTGAAGAGGTTTTCAGTAAGGCTCGGTACTTCATCTAGGTTACACTGGTAAAATCAAAGTCTATATTGGATCTTTCAAGTATGTCAGACCATTGTTTGACAAACAAAATCAGTAGTTTTTGTTTCAAGTCTGTTCACCAGTTTGCCATCTTGCAAAGTAAATCATTGGTCTTTTCAGGAGTCAATTAGGTAGGATCATTGTCTAAAGTGGATTAGTTTGAAGAGTTCAAAAGAATGAGAGATATTTCATTATAGTATACATTGTTCATGATTACTGTTCCATCTCCTGTACCGTCTTGAGGACAATGATATTTTTTGTTTCTTTTAAAATTATAAAGAGCCTTTTTTCAGCACAGGTGATAAAAGTAGCAGCTTTATACCTAATAGTGTTTGCAGAATTCTGTAGTAGATGTATAGATTTTTTTCTTTTCTACAGTGCATGGAATTGCCTATATTGGGAACACAATGAGTAATAATGAGATATTTTAAAAAACGATTTAACACATTTTTTTAAAATATATCATTATATTCCACATCTTCCTATAAAACATCTAATAATAAAGCTTAATATCAAACTGAAACCTTTAAAAACTTATATATATATATATATATATATATATATATATTGAAACACAAAGAATCTAACCTGTTAATAGTGAATCTTCCAAAAGAAATTCTTTCCTAGAGGAGAGTAAAGGAATCTTCTTGTAAATGTTTGGCCTTTTTTTTTATTGCTGTTGTTTAATCTCTAGAAACATGGAACAATTTAATTGTCTCTGCATCTTTTAAAAAAAAAAAAAATGGGACAGTTTAGGAGTGAAGCTTTTTTACATTTGAAATTAGTCAAGGTTATGTGCATGATGGTTGATTACTCTATTGAGTTAGCTAATTTCTATAAATAAAATTTACAACTACAAGATCACTATCTGAATTAATCATGTAACTGGCCATTATGGATCAAATACGCATCCTCATACATTTTGTATCCATCATATATTTCAATGTAATATCAATGGTATTACAATTTTAATATGCACTTTGTATCCATGATAATCTTGACGTCTATAGACATCTTGGCCGGTAGCATAGTTAATCTTGAAAAAACCCTTCAGTAATTTGTATGTCTCAATCATATCTCATAGGAACATGGGGATTATCCTAGTAGTGTTTGGCATCACAGTATCTGTTTTTCCCCATCATTATGCTTACCTGTATATTTATGACATTTGCAGGTGTGAGGCATTATCATAGTAGTGCTATGGCTATATCATAGTAATGCATCAAGGAGATGGGCTGTGCATTAAGGGTAAATATTAAGAATAGTGATCAGAGCTTATTCTACTTTTACCATGAGTTGCCTTGACTTGCGCTACTTTGAGGGTCAGCTAGACGCAATACGTGCAGGCAAACTTGACTTATTTGTCTGTTTGCTTACTTGGGAAAAGGAGTAAAACCAAGTTTAAAATAGCTTGGCATCTTTAGCATATATATATATATAAGTATGTAATGTTCAGTAATTTTTTACACATTTATCTAGTATGTAAATAAGCTTAGTTATTTAAAGAATTAAAATTTGTCACTACATCAATTAAGATATTTGCTATATAAATTTTTTATTGAAAATTATATTATACATTTTGATTATTTTTAATATATTTTTGCAATATATCTATGGTTAATAAACTGTGTTAATAAAAATGATCTTACTGTGAAGTTACATGATCTTACATTAATAAATTATTTTTAGTTGTTTTTTTTTTTTTTTCATATTCTTTTAATTTAAAATTTTTCTTCCTAGCAAAGAATGAGTACAGGCCCTGATTGTTTCACAAAAAAAAAAAAAAAAGAATTAAATATATATATATATATATACAGGGTGTTCGGGATAAATTTGACAGTTTCGTAAGGAAAAAGAAAATCTTCTTTGTATCTATTAAATTTAATGAATTGACAAAAAAACATTACAGGCAGAGTTAATTACAATACTATCAACAAGATTTACTCAAAATAACCACCATTAACATCGATCACAGCTTCAATTCTGCTTCGGAACCTCGAACAAGCTGATGCTACAGTCTCCCTGGGAAGGGCCGCAAAAACTGTTTTAATTTTATCCATTAACTGGGCTTTTGTATTACTGGAAGTGCGATTGGTGTCTTTTTCAACTGCGCCCCATACAAAATAATCCATGGGGTTAAGGTCTGGGGAGTTTGGAGGCCAAACATTTGGACTGGTGAAGTCGTAGAAATTTTCAGACAACCATTTTTGACTTTTCCCAGAGGTGTGGCAAGGGGCCGAATCCTGCTGCCATACATACGGCCTACCATTGGCTACCCTTGTTATCCAGGGCTTGACTACAGTTAGCAACTCCACGAACAAAGCCCGAATTCCAATGCCAGGGTTCTTCAACACCTGTTCCTGCAGATTTGCGAGGAATTCTGCTGTACGAACGCAATCAGATCGTCTGCTAGGGATCTTTCTTCTTGCTACATCCTCGTAGTCACCATTGCAAGTCTCTAGTTCATGCCTGATTGTTTTTACTGTATTCAGGGAGCATTGGGCAGCAGTCGTAATATCCTTATTTTGATGGCGGGCACGAATCATCATGATACAAGTTATTCTCTTCCATGATTCAGGTGGGTTCCAGCTATCCATCCTTTCTGACATCTTGTATATGAATGAAGAAGGGTCCAAACTTTTAAATGAAGAGAAGTGTGTGTTAATACATGTAACTTACGGAAAAATATAATTAATTATAAATATGTCAAATTTATCCCGAACACCCTGTATATCATCATCATCATCACATCAATTTCCTGATATGTACCCCCAAGGGATGTTCAGGATATTAACAGCACTACATGATTAAGTTTACAGTATTATTATTCTCCTATCCACAGTCTTCCTCCAAATAAATCTATTACTTGTAATTTCTCCAATACTGTCATATCTAACGTTTTTTCTTCTGAGGCAATTCTGACTCGATCAATTCACCTAGACATTGGTCATCCTCTGGTCTCTTTCCTGCCATTTTGGCATCAACCTGTTTTGCTAACCTTTCCTCACCCATTCTATTTAAATGGCCATACCACCTTTGATTAGCTCTGCTGACACATTCTTGAATGCTAATAATGTCAAGTTCCTTTCTAATATCTTCTTTTTAATATGATTCTACCATTGATGCCGTCGGTTCACTTCCCTAATTTTTCTCAGAACCCTCATATCGGTGGTCTCTAGTCTTTGATCAAGTGCTTTATTTCTATCCCAACTCTCAGGTCCATAATTCTCTCCTATTCCATATAAATTTATTCAGCTGGCTACCCACCAGCTTTGCTTATTCTGTTGTCTATTTCCAGATTTAACCTGCCATTTTCACTAAAAACTGTGCCTAAATAGCTGAAACATTTTACTTCTTCTATAGGTTGTTTATTCAGAATGTAGCTGAAGTTTTCTATGCTCTTGCCTATTTTCATATTTTGGGCCTTTCTATTGCTGATTTTCATTTGGCATGAAAATCAGCAATAAATTGTTACAGCTGTTATTCAATTTAGTTAGAGAATTCTGGAGACTTGCACTAGACGTGTATAAGAGTAACATCACCTGCATAAAGCAAAGAGCTAAGTTTGATATCTCTAATTATAATATCAGGCTTGATGTCACTTTATTTCCTAATGTGATCCATATAGATGATAAATAAGAGTGGATATAATGTGCATCCTTGTCTAAACTGCTGATTTTATATCAAACCATCTTCCTGTATTTCTTTCAATTCTAACTGCTGACTGACAACTTAAATATAAACTGACAACTTAGATATATACTCTGTATATATCTATACTCTGTATAATGTTCCATTCACCCTATATAATCGCAGTGTTTTGAAAAGCTTTTTTTCTGGGTACCTTGTCATATGCCTTGTCCAGATCTACAAAACTTAAGTACAGATCCTTGTCATATTCCCATGATTTCTCAACTATTTGTCTTAAAGTGAAAATTTGATCTTGACAACCTCTATTTTGCCTGAATCCAGCTTGTTCTTACCCAAGTTTCTCTTCCATAATCTTTCTCAACCTCCTTTCAAGTATGCTTGCTTAAATCTTACCTGGAACACTTAGTAGAGAAATTCCTCTGTAATTCTCACATTCAATTTTATTCCCTTTTTTTTTATAGACGGGTACTATGAGAGCTCTACTCCAATCATTGGGAATTCGACCTTCTGACCATTCCCTCTAAAGTATGCAGTGTAGCCATTGCAAAACTTATTCGCATTAGTGAGACATGGCTAACAGAAGATGATATAGTTAGTGGGAAAGAATGTGAAGGGAATAGTGTGTTCAGGGAGGATAGAGAAAAAAAGAATGTGGGGGGGGGGGGAGAAAGTGTTATTGATGATAGTCGATGAACTGCAACCAAAGAGAGTAGAAGTTCAACTACAGGACTGTGAAAATAGCACATTTGAGACTATCTGGTATGAGATAGAGACCAGCAAAACAAAATATACAGTTGGATGCTACTATAGACCAGGAGATGGAGAAGATGAAGAAAGTTAGCATTGCAGGCTAAGGATAATCCCAAACATTTTTTTCGATATGCTTCAAATAAAAGAAAGAATGTATATGGCAGAATGATGTTAATGAATACTGATGGTCGGGGGGGTAACTGAATCATTCGAAATAGTAGAATTATTAAGTGAACACTTCGCAAGAGTATATCATCCAGGTGGTGATACTGCAGGAACAAGAGAGCCAAAGGCTTATATGGGAACTGCAGTAAATGAAATGGAGGTGTAGCATATTACAGAACTTTAATGTGAATACAGCTGTGGGATTGGATGGTATACCAGCTCGAGTTTTATGTAATGTGGCGAGAGAATTGTCAGTGTCCTTGACCATATTGTTTAATCTAAGTCTCAGTTCTGGGTTAGTCCCGATGAGGTGGAAAGAGGGGAAAATAGCTCCATTACATAAAGGAGGCTCCAAGACTGATGTATCAAATTACTGACCGATCAGTGTATCAGTTGTGGTCAAAGTATTGGAGAAGTTGGTCACAAGCAAAATAGCGTAATGCATAGATGGAAATGGGAGGTCAGTATGGAGTATATGTATGGAGGTCAGCATGGTTTTGTGAAGGGTAGGTCATGCCTTAGTAACTTGCTCATGTTTTATAATACAGCCACAGCTGAGTTGGATATGGTAATGAGTTTACAGTGATACTGCTAGACTTTGCAAAGGCCTTTGACAGGATACTGCATAGAATTCTAATCAGTAAACTGCAGCACATGGGGATGGATATAGGGTTAGTGAGATGGATAGGAGAGTGGTTCATGGAGAGATATCAGAGAGTAGTTTATTCAGGAGTAGATTAAAAAAAAAAGGCATGTGACTAGTGATGTGCCACAGGGTTCTGTTCTAGGACCACTACTGTTTAATTTGTATGTTAACAATATAAGAAATGATCTGAGGAACTGTTCAGTTATATGCCAATGAGTCAAAGTTGGATAGAGCAATTGCTAATAAAGATGATATCAAAATTTTGCAGGATGATTTGGATAGATTGGTAGACTGGGCAAAGGAGAATTGTTTAATGTGGCAAAGTGTAAGGTTATGCATTTTGGGGTAAAAAGATTACCAGCTGTATATATATATCACATTGATTGGTGGAACTGTCCTCTAGGAAATTGACAAAGCCAGAGACTTGGGAGTGTTAGTGGATAGGGAGTTAAAGTTTAGGGGGCACATAGTAAAAGTGGATAAAGCAGCTCATCAGATTACTTGGTTACGGAAGAATACTTTGATAAGCAGAGACAAGCAGGTTATTGTTCCTCTTTATCAAACCTTGATAAGACCCCATCTTGACTACCGTGCGCAGATCTGGGCACCAGGGTTTCTTGGTGATGAGGAGGTGGTGCTGAGGATCCAGAGGTGAGTGACCCAGGTAGTAACAGGTCTGTGGAATGAACCTTGCAAGCATTCCTAATCATCCTAGCTATCTTTGCATCATCAACAAATAGCTTTATGTCACATGTCAAATCTTTCCCAATGTCATTAATGTACAGATTGAATAACAATGGACCAAGGACTGATCCTTGAGGCACACCACTGGTTATCTTTAATTTTGTAGATTCACATTCTCGTATACGACTTTTTGATATCTGACAGTCGACCATTCTCTTATCCACGCTAATATTCTATAATCCAAATCCATATTCTCCAATTTATGCAACAGTCTTCCATGCTGTATTCTGTAAAAAGCCTTAACAAAATTCAACAGTATCATATTGTATCCATTCCTGTTGTCTAACTCACTGGTAACATAATTATAGAATGTGAACAAGTTGCTAAAACATGATCTTCCTTTAGTAAACCCATGTTCATTGCAAAGCAGAGATTCTCTGTCAACCCATTTCTGAATTCAAGCCCTAAACCAGCTTTTCCAAAATCTTTACTACCACTCCTGAGATACTGATTGGTTGATAGTTGGATGTTTTGGTCTTTGCACCACTCTTGTGCGATGTGATTACCATAGGTTCTTTCCACTACTGTAAAATCTTCCCTGTTCTGAGACTCAAAATATATAGCCTGGTGAAGGGAATAACCAGTTCTGCTAAACACTCTTTTAGCATCCATGCTGATATCCTGTCAGTTTCTATTGCAGAATTCTTATTCAGTTTGTGCAACAGCTCTAGTACTTCCTCCTTGTTCATGAGTTTCCTCATATGGTGAAGAGGTAGTGGTGAGTTCAATGTTACATATACCAGGTTGATATCTTTTAGCAAAATAGCTACTGATTAGCTGATATGGATATATATATAAATGGATACATCTTCTGATTCTATTACTAGACCTAGCACTTTCAAAACCCCTGGTCCCCTCTATAACATATTGTTTCAGGTACTTATTCCTTAGCAACTGTATAAATTCCACTTCCATCTTGCCATGCCCCCATTCCTTCTCAATCTATGTCTCTATAGTTGAAGTATCCCATAATAATTCTGCCTGCACTCATTGCACTAATCTGCGATACATAGCATCCACATCTTTATGTGCATCCAACAAGATATTTGGCTCTGTCAGCCTCTATCTCACACTAGAGAGGCCTAAAATGAATCATATCCCTTAGATCTAAAATCCTCTTTAATTTCTAATTTTGTTGGTGGTGGTTCTTGCTGTCATCAGCAATACTCCGATTTCTGTCCTATTCCCTATATCCTCTCTGAAAATACAATACTCTTTACATTCTATCCCTGTAACTGTATCATTTTCTTATTGAAAAAAACTTTCATGGCTTACACATATAACGAAAATTATGTAGAATTTTATTCAAAAAATCCTATATATTCATCCAACATTATGTGGACATTGTCAGGGAGAGAGAGAGAGAAACCATTAACTACATTCAAAACATGAATCACAATAATGACAACCTCATGTCTCAGTCACAGCTGAAGTATATGATATTACACTATTAGAGTTCAAAGAACAAGTGTAGAAAGTTGCATAGATAAAAAATAGTTTAAAATAATTATTACTTAAAAAAAAAACAACAACTTATGAACAATTAATAGTGATCACTTTCCAAAACTTGGATATTGGCATGCAGTCTGATCTGTTCAGGTTCAGATGATTTCATAGAGTTTCTCATGTTTCAAGGAAAAGACGATCGATTTGAACTTGCCGGAATGAAGTTTTGTCTGGTTCCAAAGAACTCTGTGCCTAGTGTCAGTAGTGTGAGAAACAACACTAGACTTGTCATATTCCAAACATGTAATATAGTCATGATGTTCTTGAATTGTAATCAAGGCAGAATAGTCAGTCTGTACAAAATAGCAAAGATGACATGAACAGGGTACTTGATAGACACCTGGTAGTAATGTATCTTCATAGATGGTAGGAAGGAAGACAGTTTCTGAGCTGATTTGAAGTAAGTGTATAGATTCAATTTACAAAGAATCTTTGTTCTGAGGTTCCTTTAAGGTTGGGTATTGAAACTTTTTTCAGATCAGATTGTAGTCTGGTAGAAGGATGATAATTATTAATTTTTTTAATGGTAGTTTTGTTTTATCCATTGTTTGTTGCATTCAAAATATTATTAATATTTATCATCATTCCACCAGACTACAATCTGATCTGAAAAGAAGTTCAATTCTCTCACTAAACAACATTTTTCTCCAAACAACTCCAAAATCATTCAAATAGTCCATCAGGCGCACGCGTGCACACACACACACACACACACACACACACACACACACACATATATATATATATATAAAAGTCTTTTTGTCCATCAAATTCACTCTATACATCTATAAAGTGCACACCATTCCTCCTGCACAATCTTCTCATTGACTCATTAGGAATTATGGCTCTTCTTCTAAAATTTGTTCTGTCATACTGAGGCAGTAGACACAATCTTTACTTCTTACTCTTAATTTTTGCTTCTTTCAGTAACTCCTTTGTATCTTCTCTCATTGTATATTTCTCCTCTTTGAAATTGTTTGTTCCTGCCAAAACAGTCAAATTTTTCACTTCCCCTTCTGTAAATTAACTGCTTCACTAACATCCTTGATCTTTCATCACTTTCTCATTAAGGATACCTCTTATCATCAAATCTCTATACAATACCTTCTCCTTGTTTCCAGTTTCTTGCACTTTCGTACATTTCCCATTTACTTTTTCTTTCGTTCTCCCACCTGCTGTACCGCACGAGGCGCACTCTAGCTCCCGTTTTGTTCTGTGAAGTGAAGGAGACCATATAAGTATACTAGTTCACTCTCCTTACTGTCACCACATCATCCACATTACTTTCAGCCAGTGCTTTCATGGTCTCATCTACATTTCATGCACCAGCATCTACTACTTTCACATTCTCCAGAACACTTTTGCTATCTTTCCTTACATCATTAATATTCATCACTGCATTTTCCAACTTTCCTCATGATTTGCATTTCTTGCACTCACACACACAAAACATTTACGATGCGCTCTCTCTCTCTCTCTCCACTCTTACTTTCACACTATAACCCATTCACTCTGCGGGAACAAACAATTCAAAAGGGAAGAAATATGCAATGAGAGAAGGTATGAAAGAGTTATTGAAAGAAACAAAAATTAAGAGTAAGGAAGTAAATTGATCACATTGTACAAAATTCCTGATGCTAAACTTGGTGAACAATGAAGCTTTGGCTATCATGAAAAAATGCTTTTTAAACAGCTCCAAATTGGTGAACAGTACTTTGCAACTGGGAAGACTTGAGCCAGGGCTGCTGTTCTAAGAGTCGGGGCATTTCAACCTTAAGTTGTGCCTGTGAGCTTGTTTATGATTATGTTCCTAGCAGATATCTTTATTATTATTATTACATGACAGCCGCAGGCAGTGCAAGGACTCATCATGGGAGGGCGCACTACTCTACTTCACTAAATACATCTCATCCTCTCTGCTACTACTCAACCCTCCAACTATGACACTACTACCATCAACACCATCTATTGCCCATCATCACCAACAGTATTTTTTGTCTGTAAATTGTGTGTGTTCTGAAGACCATTTTGTCTGTACGCAGGATGAAAAACCCAAGTATATGGGAGAAAAAATACCTACTCTCACCGTATGAGAACTTAGTTTTTTCCAAATATTTCAGTATGTTAGATTATAGCCAGTTGTGATACCAAGAGACCAAGGGTTACTTTCATGGATTAAAGTTCTGTAGCAGAAGTTTTATTTTTAGTTTTGTATGAGTCTGATGGTTATTTAAAAGAAAAGCTGGAACAACATTTTTGCTGGGGTTAGGAGATAGTCCCCAGCTTTAAAAGTAATTCTTCAAATATGCTCAGATCTTTGCTCAGTGTTTCCCCAGGGCTGTGAAAGGTACTGTTTTGGGTGGCAATTGCTATGTCATCAGCACAGATAAACTTTTGACGAGTTGTTGGAAGGATGACACTGGTTTACAGGTTGAACAGAGCTGTGGCAAGGACAGATCCATGTGGCAATCCATCAATCCGTCCTGCAGAATAAATGTCCTGCTTTTTTGTGAATTCAGACAAACTTTTATTTTCCTATTGGACAGCATTTGTTCTAGTAATTTTAGAGGGTTTTTTATTGTTGTTGCACTTGATTATTTTGGCTGTTTTATACAGTAAACCTTTCTTCCATATGATATAATAAGCTGAAGTTAGGTCTATAAAGACAGTACCTGCCTTTAAATCCTTTTGGTATCCAGCCTTTGTATGGGTTGTCAGAGCTAGGACCTGATCATAGCAGTTGCTGCCAGTTCTAAACCCAGCTTGTTCATTGGGTAAGATGGTTTCTATTTCTGGAGAAATTCTAGAGAGGATGATACTTTGAAAAACGTTTGTAAGGAGTGCAGAGCAATGCTATAGGGCATTAGTTATTAGGATCATTAGTTGACTTATTGGGTTTTGCTAAGGCTATTTTCTTCGATTTATCATATCATTTCAAGTGGTTATATTATATTAAATTTATAATATATATAGTGTTACCTTTCTGTATGTTCCATTATCACTTGCATTACATAACAAGCATCACTATTGTATGATGCTATCATTTGTACCACTTATTCAGTCTTAATAATGAGCATCTCTGTAGTGCATTTGGAAGAACTACAGTACGTAGTGCCCTTTGAATGATAAAGGCCTAAGTTCAATTCTCATCATGATGAGAGGAATCTTTATTTGGGTGTTTTCAATTGAAGATGAGTTAGCCAATCTCATACGGAGGTAGCAGGGTTTTTTCTCCCTGAAACTCGGGTTTTTCATCCCGCATACAAATCGGCCTTGAGAACACTCGCAATTTACAGGCAAAAAAATAATAATAATGGTGATGGTGGGCAGTAGATGGCATTGGTATAAGTGATGGTGGTAGTGGCGGTTTGCTGTAGTTGGTGGATTAAGTGGTGGAGATGGAGTGTTTTAGAGTAGGTGATGGTGGGTTGATGAGTTCTTTGGACTCCTTGGAGGTGTCACATAATAATAATAATAATACATTTGATAAAATTTGAATTTGATTCATGCCAAAGTTTTGGGAGTCATTGATCATTTATTATTGACAATAAAAAATTAGACAGCCAGAATGCTCTTAGGCTAAGGTGAGTAAGAAAGTCTGGAAGGATGTCATCAACATTAGGAGCTTTACCTGTTTTAGATAGTTTGGATGCTGCATCAATTTCATCTAGAGTTACTGACATTGGAGTTTGCTATAGATGAAGGACATGATAAGGAAATTCTTCTGTAAAGATGATGGTTCTTTTATTTGATGTCTGTGGAAAGTTTGGTTTTAGCTTTATGTACTAAAATGATTGCAATACTATTCTAAATGAAAGTACACTCTAATAGTGTACTTTCATTTAGCTCTGTTTGGAGTGCTGTTGCCTCCCAGTTGATGGAACAGTGACCAAGCCTTGCATTTTGATCTGGGGAAAGGTGAGGTTGTTCATTTCTTCATGCCCAGAGAACTTTCCTACGATTATCCAAAGACCTTAAGATGACAGAAGCAATGTCTGGATGGTTCTGCTGTTCATACTCAAAGAGAAGAATACTACTTCCAGTTGACCAGCATGGTGCGTAGATTTTTCTGAATCCTCTTTGGATGTGTTTCTTACCAGATATCATGAGAAGTTTAATGAATCTTTCATAGTTATCAACTCTAGGTAGAATTGTGTTGACATTGTTTGCAATGAATTCAATAAATTTTGGCCAGTTAGTAATTAGGTCTGTGCTGGCTGTGAGAAAATTGAGACAGTACTTGATAGGTTGAGATGAGAGACGTTCCTTCCATATCAGTGGTGGTAAAACAGAGGTCAGGGGTTGTTCTGATCCTCATCTTCCAGATTTGAAGGTTCTGGGTTGCTTGCTGTCATATAGGAGGTTGAGGCTGTTTGTTAACATCCAGTCTGTTAGTTGCTGGCCTAGATTGTTGTCGTTATTGTATCTCCATAATGTACTGTGTGAGTTGAAATCTTCAAGGATGATGCCACGATGGGCTGACTGAAGAAGTGTGGGACTTGGAAGGTCAAGTCTCATACAGAGGGTTTTTTCTCCCTGAAACTCTGGATTTTCATCCCACATACAAATCAGCCTTGAGAATGCAGCAATTTACAGACAAAAAAATAATAATTGTGGTGGTGGGCAGTAGATGGTATTGGTGTAGGCGATGATGGTAGAGGAGCTTATATACATTGTAGATTGAAAAGTCGTGTAGCCAGATACCAATGAAAAAGTCACTTTGTGAAGTGTTCAGAGATTCTTTCCAGATTTGTTTTTTCAAGATAACTAGTCATGTCTTTCATCAGGTTTATCAGTGAAAGAATGTAGCCAGGAATGGTAAGTTTCCTTGTGGAGTGTGGTGAATTTCTTGTAGAGCAACAGTGTCTACTTCGTGCCTGGTAAGGATATGATTTAGAACCTCTGACTTTGATCTAACGTAGTCAATGAGATTTTTCTCATTGACTATGTTATTGTAGATTGTGATGTTTTCTCCGTGGTGCAGGACACCAGAGTGTACCGAGGATTTGAAATTGAAAGTGATCACCATTTAGTCTTGAGCAGAATAAATTTGAATTTCATATTGAAAAGAAGAACATGTAAGAAAGTTTTAAAGTGAATAAAAGTTGAGCAGCTCTCAGATATGAACTGTAGACTAAAATACACAAAGATTATTCAAGAAAAAAAATATGAAAGAGTTTGAGAACAGGAACCAAACCTTGGAGATTCAGTGGCAAGCCCTAAAGAAAATACATTGATTCAACCAGAGAGGCATGTCGTGAGGTTGTCTGCAAGGATAGAAAAATCGGAACTCCATGGTGGACACAAAAAGTAAAGAGGCAGTGAAGGAAAAAAGAAAGCATATCAAAAGTTCTGGCAAATAAGTCAGCTTGTGCTCTTAGAGAATACAGAGACAAATGTAAGAAAGCTAAACACTCTGTAAAACTAGCTAAACAAAAGTCATGGGAAGGCTTTGGTAAGAACATAGAAAATAAATATCAAGAAGGTAGCAAGATATTGTGGAGGTTGTTGAAGATGCTCAGAAATGGAGGAAAGAGTGCTGTAAAAGGAATTAGAAATGATAAAGGTGGCATGAAAACGGGAGAAAAAGATATCCTTGAAGTATGGAGTAATTACTTTGAAAATTTGCTAAATGAAACAAGCAGTGATAGCACAGTGGTAAAAAACACTCAACAGGCATACAGTCAGGAATACATATTCATACTTGAAGTAGAAAAAGCAATCAAAAGTCTGAAATGTGGAAAGGCAGCAGGAGTAGATGATATTCAACCAGAAATGCTCAAATATGGAGATATAAAAGTCTTACAGTGGCTGCAATGCATAGTTCAGAATACCTGGACAAAGGGACAAATTTTGGATTATTGGAGTAGAGCTCATAGTACCCATATATAAAAAGGAAAATAAAACTGAGTGTGAGAATTACAGAGGTATTTCTCTACTGAGTGTTCCTGGCAAGATTTACGCAAGTATACCTGAGAAACAGTTGAAAAGGATTGTGGAAGAAAAGCTTGCTGAAGAACAACCTGAATTCAGGCCAAATAGAAGCTGTCAGGATCAGATTTTCACTTTACAACAAATAGTTGAGAAGTCATGGGAATATAACTAAGATCTGTATTTTAGTTCTGTAGATCTGGACAAGGTGCCAAGAGAGAAAATATTCAAAACGCTACATCAATGGGGCATTATATCAAGCAATACTTAGTCTTTATTTAAGTTGTAAGTCAATAGTTAGAATTAAAGGAAGTACAGGAAGATGGTTTAATGTTAAATCTGCTGTCAGACAATGATGTACATTATCCCCTCTGTTATTTATTATCTATATGGATCACATTATGAAGGAAAATGGTATTAAATCTGATATCAGAATTGGAGATTAATTTATCCAAGTGTAAGCAAACAAAGTTTGTACCTGAAAATATCTTCGGGTCCACCTTTGCTCCACCTTACCTCAGTCCTGAAGTTATTTTCGGACGCAAACTTTGTTTGCTTACACTTGGATAAAGGATTAAACTAAATTTATTATAGTCTAACCAAGTGCAAAATAAACTTCGAAGAGCTAATAACAGGTGGTATAGTCACTTAAACAGAATGGGAGAGGAAGGATTAGCGAAGGAAGTGTTCTTTGCCAGATTGGCAGGAAAAAGATCCAGAGGAAGACCAAGGTATAAGTGGATTGATACAGTAAAAAGTGTTCTTAGAAGACAGAAATATAAGATCTGATAATGTTGGAGTTAGGTTAGTCTTGATGGGTAATAGACTGATTTGGAGTAAAATTGTAGATAGGAAGTTAGTAATGATGTAAATTTTTCATGTAGTACTATCGTGTCCTGTACACCCTTGAGGGTACATGGCAGGAATTTGATGATGATTTTGATCTAGTAAATCCCTCAGTGTTCAATGGAAGGATAGTTAGGCAATTCCCAGTGTTCTTACTTAATGGTGTTCGTTCATGTTTAAGGTGACTGAAATGATTTGGGGACTCTAGTGGACTTTTCAAACATAGCCCTCTGCCAAAGCTATAGATGCAACCTTGTTGACTCAGGCAACATTTGAGCTGGTGTATGTTTACTTTGTTTGATATAGTGTGCTCATGTTTTTGTAATGTCCAGGATACCATTGTTGGCAAATGCCTGGTGTGAGGTATTAGTCAGTAGTTGCTACTTCCTAGCTGGGGGGTCAGTGCTGGCTACCAATAATCCTGAAATAGAGGCCTGTGCAGCCACACCTTACCTGGTGGTGGACAGTAACTGTGGTTGATCTTCCCCAGCAGCATGTTTATTTAATGGTGGCATAGGATGCCATGTCACATTGTTATATTGTAGAGGTCTATGGCATTTTGGTTTGAGAGTCCTTATTACCAAGGGCTCTCAAACCAAAGGACACTCCACCACCCGTGATGGCAGTGCTGCTGCTGGTCTCAAAGCGCTTATTTGTCATGTTACCGTGCTTTTCTCACGGCTGCCCTCCATATCTGGAGGGTGATTCCCTCTCTAACTGATTCACCATTTGTAACTTGTCAATTTGCACAAGACTTTTTTTTTTTTACCCCATGCAGAAATATGTGAAATACCATACTACAGGATTTAGAATTTTCTTTTAAAAATGAATCAAAAAGTAATTTTATAAAAGTAACTGACTGCAGTATTCTGCTTTTGTATATAATGTTTGAGTTACTTTTGACTGCCATAGGATATGGAAATAAGAACATATTGTATTTCGATAAAATGGAACAGATTAGTAACGAGCAAGGCTTTTCTTGGATTTTGTCGAAATAAATTCTGAAAAGTAAACAAATCATTTCTTTGTTCTGGTAAAAGAATAAGATAGGATGTGAGGTTGAAAATTCTTAGAATAATATCTTTCATCAGTTATTTTGAAATATGCTGTTAGGAAAGTAATATGCCTACTTTGTTTTGTTTTATGTCTGTATAGTATGAGGAGGAGAGGAGGCATTATTCACTATACACAGTTTTCTGAAAAGGTAAACTTCTAAGGAAGTGAAAACCCTGTTGTTATTTTGAAATATATTAAAAAATAACAAAAACAATTAATGTATCCTTTTCAAAAAAGGAGGTCTAGGAATTATCTTAATTATGATTATTTATACATCCAGAAAACAATATCGTTTTCCTCTCTTATGGCTTTGATTTCATTAGTAAGTGCACATCACATTTTATTCCATGCCCACCTCCACAAACACAAATCTCAAGACAGTTTGTCATGTCATGTTCTGCTCCATATTGTTCAGCTCTGTATTCTGTCCAAATACAGGATTGGGTTGAAGGAAAGAGCATTTTTTACGATGGTCAGCATGAATTTGTAAAGGGTAGGTCCTGTTTTAGTAATTTACTTGCATAATATGATAAGGTGACAAGCGTGTTAGATAAGGGAGAATCATATACAGCGATATTCGTAGACTTTGCAAAAGCATTTGATAGATTTCCACATGATAAGTTGGTGTACAAGCTGCAGAGGATGGGAATAGATGGTATATTGGTTGAGATTGGCTCTCTGAACAATACCAGCAGGGTGTGTGTGATGGAGCAGTGTCTCAAAAAAGGAGGGTAACCAGTGGTATGCCCCAAGGTTCTGTTCTTGGACCTCTGCTGTTTAACTTGTTTGTAAACGATATATCATGTGGACTGACTGGGGATCTTCAGTTATTTGCTGATGATGCAAAGTTGGGAAGAATTATAAGTAGCACTGCTGATGTTAATTCTCTTCAGGAAGATTTGAATAGACTTTTTACTTGGACAAAAGAGCAGGGTTGTAGTTTCAATATCAATAATTCCAAGATGTTGCATTTTGGAGTGCACAAATATAAGGCTGTGTGCTATATCGATGGTGCCATACTGCAAGAAGTGGATGAGATTAGAGTGGGAGTGATGGTTCACAGTAGACTGAAGTTTAGAGGACAATTTGCTAGTGTCGCAAAGGTTGCACATCGTAGTGCTGCTATGATAAGAAGTACTCTAACATGCAAGAATAAGGAACTGGTTGTGCCACTGTAAGGCACTGGTCAGACGACACTTGGATTATTGTGCTCTCAGATTTGATCACCTGGTTTTCAATTTGATGTGGAGACATTGGAGAGAGTCCAGAGACAATATCAGGAGTTTTGAATGGTGGCTATGGAGAGAGAGGTTGAAGAAATGTGGATTGCAGAGTTTGGTGGATAGGAGAAAGAGAGGTGATATGATAGAGACATTTAAGTTAGTGAGAGGATTTTATCAGATTAATCTAGAGCGGATTATAAAAAAAGTAGACGGTGAGAGGGGAAGAATCAGAGGCCATTCCTGAAGTTATGTAAAAGTGTGGTGAAGAAGGGTATGAGGAGTAAATTTTTTGCATGTAGAATTGTCAATAAATGGAATGCATTACCAGAATGTGTCATTAATTCAAGGAATGTTAAGGATTTTAAAATTCTATATGATAAATATGTTGTCAGTTGAATGAACCTCTCACGATGAGTCTACTGACTCTATGGAGGGTGTAATAATAATTTGTTTCTGCCTAGTGGAACATCATGTTAAATGTTTTGAAAGTGCATGCATACAAGATAATATTTCCTACCTGTTACTAGTCCCATATTTTACCAAGTATTTTGTTTGCATCATGAACTCCTTTTTCCCTCTCTCTCTTGGTATGCATGTGTGTGCATACTGTGTGTGTGTGCGTGCATATACTTAATTATGTCTTAGCTACATTTACTATTGCTTTGACTTACAGGTGTTCTTTTGTGGTAGAAGTGATTTTTTTAAAGCCCTATTAGCTGATCATTTCTGTGAGACAAAATTGGTAGGAGAAAAAGATATACCTGTTTTTACTCTTCATGATGTATCAGTAGATGTATTTGTATGTATCCTTCATTATATTTATCGCAACGCAACAGAGGTAGGTCAAGTAAGTTATGTATATATATATATATATATATATATATATATATTAGTGTTGTTGTAATCTCATTTTCTTGCTGAAATTGCTATAAATATATTTATGACATGTTCATACCATCAGAATATAGCGAATATGTATTTCATGAACTCTTACTAGAACAAAGAATTAAAACACCATATCAACAAGAATAAAAGAATGCTTTAACAAAATCAGATTTGATGAAAATACAGAATTGAAGAAGAGACAACAGTTGGAAATAAAAGGAAGAAGGGGACACATTGTTACTCAAAAGAGCAGCTATTGAAAAGTTAAATGCACAGAAGAAAACAAGTAAAATAAACTTTTGGAAACATATCTACAAGATAATGCTAAAAAAAATAAAAGTATAAGAGATATAAAAGTTTAAGAAAGGAAATTGGTAACAAAATCTATGAAAAAGGAATTTTAGGCTATCTATCCAATATTAGAAATAGATTGAACATGACTTTTGTACACAGAAACAAATATGAAGATGAAACCAGAGAACTAAATTATACGAATATATAAACATACCCTTAGTTGAACAAAATGCTTTAAAAACAAAAAATAAATAAATAAAATTTTACTAAATTGTATGAAGATGAAGACATAACATTCCTGAACATTGTAAAGATTACAAAGGAAAAGTTTAGAAATAATATCATAACAAATAGAAAACATTTTAGGAAAAATTCTAAATAGAAATTAGACATAATGGATAAAATACAAAATGAGCTGTTAAAATATCTAGAAAGAGAAATAATGTTTATTAATATATTCATTAATATATATTTACTGTTTCATACTATTAAAAAAGCATTTAAAAAAAAAAAAAAAATATATATATATATATATATATAGAACCAATTTTTAAAAATTAATATAAAACAGATCCAAATAATTATAGGGGGATTAATCTTTTGCATTGTAGCAGCAAGAGAAAGAGCGATTATGAAAGGATAAAATTTATTCTGAAAACTCAAGAAAATTGACACTGTAGAACTCTCAAACAATAACATTTTCCACAAGATGGCAGCACTTGTCAGTATTTCATCAGATACAATTTGTAATTAGTGATAGTCTTTTGCCAGCTATCTCTGATTGGCTACTGGTGGAGATTGAACTATCCCTTCAGCCTCCAAAAGTTAGATAGGGCTAAAATGGCAATAATTATATTCCCTATAAGAGAATAAAAGGAGTTAACTGATTGGTTATATTTTTTTAAATTAATCCACAGGTAGGAAAGTTACAGAAGCAGAAAAAATAGTTGTATGATCACTTTAGGGATGCTTAAGGGTCAAAGCTGTATAACTGAGAGGAGACCTCCACATAGCCTTTCAAGGAATGCAGAGAACCGACCAGGGCTTCTGACCTAATGTCCAATCTCACCTTCTCGTGGTGCACCCTGTTGGGTATCTACTTTGATACTGAACGAACGAGGATGGGCTGGCAATTTGGGATTTAGCCAACCAAATTGTATTCTTAAAATTCTTATTGGTTGTCCGCGCGGTTAGCCTAGTGGCTTTGCGCTTCGCAACCATATGCCTGGGGAAGGAGTGTCCTAGGTTCGATTCCCGTCCACGACGTGAGGAGCTTAAGGATCTTCCTCAGCCATAGCCAAGTTAGCCGGTCTTGGGCGTGGGCAGCAGGGTTTTTTCCGCCAGTTTATCTGGGGTTTTTCATCCCGCAAGCAGGCAAACCGGCCCCGTGAACACACAGGTTACAGTCATAAATACTTACGGCAAGGAAGGCAACGGGAAACCACCTTGCTCATAATCATCTCTCCCTAGAATGGTAGCATATAGCTACCCTCCCGCGGCCGTATGGCAGATGGGAACCAGAAGAAGAATTGGTTAAACCAAAATAAATAATGATGGTACAACATGACAAAATTTCATGCCGGCTGGGGCGTCGCCCGGTTAAACAAGGTCCCCATTGTTTTCGCCAGGGAACCAGGGCGAACAGAGAAAAGTCAGCTACTGGAACAAATCTGAAAACAAACCCCAACTCAACATCACCAGAGTTAAAGATCGGTACTATCAACATAAGAAGCCTGAATGGCAAAGAAATGGAGCTAGCTGAGGAATTAGATAAGTACCAGATCGACATAATAGGGGTGACTGAAACAAAAAAGACCAAAACTGATGAGATCTTTCTGAGCAATAAATACAAAATGTTATATTCAGGCAATGACAATCAAGGAAAAGAAGGAATAGCCATAGTATTCAACACAAAATACGAGACTAATCTTCTTGAATGGCAGTCAGTCTCAAGTAGAGTAATGTGGGCAAATATGAGAATGGGGAACTGGACAATGAGACTTATTTGTGCCTATGGTCCCAAAGAAGGTTCTACTAAGGTAGAAGTGGAGGAATTTTTTGATGCTTTAGAAAAAGCAGCTGACACAATGAAAAAGGAAAAGTTGGTCCTTGTTGGGGATCTAAATAGCAGAGTAGGAAATGATTGTGAGACATACAAAAATATTTTGGGAAAATTTGGAGAAAAGAGCAAAGCTAATAATAATGGCAAATATCTGATGGATTTTTGCTCAGGACATGGACTGGTTATTACTAACACCATGTTCCAACATAAAAATGTGCACAAATTCACATGGAAAGAAGAGGCAAGGAATAGGAAAAGTCTCATTGACTATGTTATTGTTGATAGTGATGTTTTCTCCCTGGTGCAGGACACCAGAGTGTACAGAGGATTTGAAATTGGAAGTGATCACTATTTAGTCTTGAGCAGGATAAAATTGAATTTCACATTGAAAAGAATAACATGTAAGAAAGTTTTAACTATCAATAAAATTAACAAAAATGATGACACTAGATCTAAACCTTTGGGAAGTTTGTTTTCTGATAGAATTAATTTCTGAAGAAGATGCCTCTGCTTTGTTTTATATAAAATAAAAGGATGGAACATAAGAAGTGTGCATCAAGAAAAACTGGAATTAGTAAAGAAAGAAATGAGAGGAACTCAAGATTTTGGAAATTAGTGAACTTAGATGGACAGGAATGGGTCACTTTGAGATTGATGATTTCAGGATTTAGTACTCTGGACATGAAAGTTTTGATTAAATGAAGTGGCATTTGTAGTTAGAAAAGAATATATTAGAAGAAGAATAAACCAACCAATATAATATATTGTTGAAAATCTCATCATATCAAAGTGCATAACTTTAAACTTATTGAATTCATTGGCATTGTCATTTGCCCTCAGGCTACTAAAGGGCTGTCAATGCACAATGTATAGCCTCTTGCACCTTCCACCGGTATAGCCTGTTTTCACAAACGAGGCTCTAGCGAGCATTTCCGTCAAAACTCCCATGAATTTCTTGAGTTTTTGAGTGACAACAACCTCAGACAGTATAGTATGTAACAGATGACACATGAAGATTGAAGGTCTTGGATTTGATCATCTCATCTCATCAGAGGATGTTATTATAAATGAGGTGTCAAATCTCCCTTCAGTTGCTGAGAATGATAATGAAGCGATTACCTAGGTGGCTGCCAGCCATGTGAGGAAAGAATATATGTGAAACCACAAGGCCGGTGTTACAAAAAGCTTGGAACACAGCTTGCTGCTGTAACATGAAATGAGGAGTTGGGTGGGAAAGAGATCGATGCTGCTCAGATACTATTCAAGAACTATCTGTTACAAGCAATGTCAAAATGTATTCCAAGCATCAGAAGGTTAAATAAGGTAGGTGTGAAATGGATGAAGGAAGAAATTAAGCATGCAATATGTCAAAAGAAGGCATTATGGAGACAACATAAGATGAGTGGTAATAATCAATTCCATAAGGTGTATAAAGAAGGACAAGGATGGTGACTTAATGCTAAATAAAAACAGTTAATTAAAGGTCTTTCATTCTTGTGAATGTGATATCATGGAGAGTTTGAGATTAGGAGGAGAGACTATGACTCTGAGTGAGCAAGAAGTATATGTGGAGTTGAGTGAACTAAATGGTATTAAGGCTGTGGAACTTGATGATATATATCACCATGTATTTGGAGGGAAGGTGCTGAGTTGACATCTCCCTTTGCATGTTTGTTGAATATGAATCTTACACTGGGTCAAGTTCTAAAGGGGTGGAAAGAAGGCAAGATTGAATCACTTCATAAGGAAGGTGACAGTACTGAGGCATTAAAGTATTGGAGAGATCAGAACTAGGATCCAGAACTGGATTGACAACAGTGTTATTATCTTTGATGAACATGATTGATTTGCTAAACTAAGGTAATTTTTTAGTAATACTTATTACAATAAGGTGACAGTTGCATTGGACAATGGAGATGGATACACAATAGTTGGCTTAGATTTTGCAAAGGCTTTTGATAGCTTACTGCATGACAAGTTGATAATCAAACTAGAGCAGATGAGGTTAGATAATAGACTAGTGCATTGGATTGGAGATTGGCTAGCTGATAGACATCAGCGAGTTGTATATGGGGAAACAATATCCTGTAAGAGAAAAGTCACTTGTGGTGTGCCTCGGGAGTCTGTTTTAGCATGATTCCTGTTTAATTTGTATATTAATGATACTGGAGAATATTTGAATGCAGATATTCAGCTGTTTGCATAATATGCAAAATCGGGTCAAGTTCCAAAGAACAATGACGAGTAGAACAGATGGTGTGGCCTTACAAGACTTGATTAGACTAGTGAGTGAATGGGCATGGAAATTGGAATGCCAATTCAATGATGTGAAGTGTAAGGTTATAAAATTTGGAAACCAAATATGGGGATGTAGAGTTCATGCTTGGTGAGGATATATTGTTAGAGTTGGAAGAAATAAGAGATGTTGTGCTGATGGCAAATAAGCATCTAAAATTTACAGGACACACTGCAAAAATTGTAAGGACAACACAATGAATCCTGGCAATGATGCTGAAGACACTGGCTTGCAGAAGTAAGGAGATTCTGGTTCCATTTTATATGGTGATAATTAAGCCACATATAATGTGCATAGATTTGGTTTCAAAATTTGGTTTTCAAAAGGATGAAGATATATTGGAAAGGGTTTAGAAGTGATTGACTAAGGTAGTTTTGGGTCTCTGGAATGTTGAGTATGAAGAAAGGTTGAGAAGATGCAATTTGCAGAGTCTATTGGATAGGAAGAAGGGGGGGGGGGCTGATATGATAAAGATGCACAAGTTGGTAAGGGGTTGTTATAGGATTAACGTTGAAGTTTTACATAAATTGGTGGGAGATGATGCTAGAACAACAGATCATCCATGGAAGTTGTATGAGTAGGATGTGAGCAAAGGAGTGAGAAGCAGGTTTTTTGCATAGAGAGTTGTAAATGAATGAAATGCATTGCCAAGAGTGTGGCATCTGCAGAGAATTTGAATTTATTAAGTCACAGTATGATGAGTTGTGTGTATACAAAAGGACCTACTGCAATGAGTCTTTGACTCCTCCATGGGATCTTGAGATAAATAATAATTGTAATGTGTATTCTGGAATTGCTTTGTTTTGTTAATGTCTGTTATTATTTCTTCTTTTATCTAGTTTTCTTCAATATTTGTCATTATTTTAGTTTTTTCATAGTTATGTATAATCATACTTTATTTAGTTCATTCATCATTTCTTTTAGTTCTTGGAAGTTTTTTCACTTGGTTATGCTATAAATGAAAGATACCAAGAAATTATCTACTTGGTTTATTCCTTTATCCAAGTGTAAGCACACAAAGTTTGCACCTGAAGTATTTTCAGGACTGGGGCAACTCGTGTATTACCAAGTATATTTATTGCTGTAACAGCAAACAACAAAAGAGAACTAGAAGAATAAATTAAAGATACCAAGAAATTATATACTTGGTTCGATCCTTTATCCAAGTGTAAGCAACCAAAGTTTGTGCCTGAAGTATTTTCAGGACTGGGGCAACTCGTGCTAAAGGTCGTATGACTTCACATAACATGCCTTAGTATCCCATAATGCAAGGACATATATAATGCTATGCATTATGGGAAAGGTTAGTGGTAGCCAAAACCGTTCCTAACAAGGAATGGTTTCGACTACCACTGAAGAGATCTCGATAAAGGTCGAAACCAGTCTGGGTAGTGACCTAATGCAGAAAAATGTAAAGTCTTGAAGTTTGGGATACATTGATGGGAGGCTGCATACTTGATTGGAAGAGCTGTACTGCAGAAAGTAGGGGAGATAAGAGATCTAGGGGTGATGATTGATAGAAAACTAAAATTCAAGAAACATATTGCAAAGGTGGTGAAGGTAACCCACCTTTGCAATCCAGAGAATTGCTGCAATACTGAGAAGGACGCTGACCTGCAGAGATAAAAGAGTTATAATTCCAATGTATAAGATCCTGATCAGACCACATTTAGACTGTTGTTCTCAAATTTGGTCCCCAGAATTTGAAGGAGATAAATTAACTGTGGAAAGAGTACAGAGGCAGATAACAAAATGGTTCCAGGACTGTACAGTGTTAGTTATGAGGATCGGTTGAGGGAATGTGGACTACAGAGTTTGGTGGATAGAAGGAGGAGAGGTGATATGATTGAGACTTTTAAACTGTTGAGAGGTGGTTACAGTGTGGAGTTCTTTCACTTGGTTGAACAGCAGGAAGGAGTGATGACAAGGGGCCATCCTTCGAAGTTTCAAAAGGAAGCTGTGAGCAAGAGAGTGAAGAGTGGTTTCTTTGCATGGAGGGTGGTTGAGCAGTGGAATGCATTGCCTGATAGAGTGGTGAGAGCAAAAAATAGTCATTGAGTTCAAGGAGTGGCATGATAGACTTTGTGTTTCCTAGGAAGGACCTCCCACGATGAGTCTTTTGACTCTATGGAGGCCTGAAAAATAATAATAATAATAATATATGCTAATACTGCATTGAATAATTTCAGTGAGATAATATCTTTTTTGAATGAGTTGAGGAACCTTCATCTAGTCTCTTTCGACTAAGGTGAGTTAGCCGGACTCATATGGAGGTAGAGGGTTTTTCATCCCCTAGAACAGGCAAACTGGCCAGAAGAAACCACGCAATTTACAGACAAGAATACTTAGAGGCATAAGGGTAATCGCCTTATCCTCATATTGCAGTTAAAAAATCCAAGGATACTTGGAAGGCCATGAGCACTTAATTAGTGGCCAAAATTGTGGAAACCATTTGGAAAAAGTGTATTTCTGAGGTTTGATGACTCATGACACTGTTTTTTTTTTTATTAATACCATAAAATTATATATCAATGGAAAGATAATTTAATCAAGAATGTGATGCAATAACTTTTATGAAGAATTTTTTATTAGAACATCAGTTATAAAGAAGAAAAGTGAAACACATAGAAAAAATGAGATATACAAAAATTCTTACAATGTGAGTTAATACTTAGTTGGGTAACCTTTAGCATTAATTACAGCCTTACAATGCCTTCCCATGGAGTGAACCAAGTTTTTTAGTTCTGCAGCTGTTATAATGTGAAACCAAGATTGAATTCTTCCTAAATAGCTTAAGGAAATTACAACGTACAATAGAATATACATTAAAATAAATTTTAGTACACTTTCAATATTTCGGCAATGTTAGCAGTGGTCCAAGAACAGAGCCCTGCAGCTCTGTTCTTGGACCACTGCTTTTCAATTTGTTCATCAATGATATAGGAAAGGATTTGAGAGGAAGTGTTCACTTGTTTGCTGATGATGCAAAGTTGGGTAGAGCAATTGTGAGTGCACAGGATGTCAAAATTTTACAGGATGATTTGGATAGTTTGGAGGACTGGGCTAGGAAAAATGGATGTCATTTTAATGTGGCAAAGTGTAAGGTTTCACTTTGGGGTGAAAAGAATAGCAGCAGTATATCACATTGGTGGAACCATACTCCAGGAGATTGATGAGGCCAGGGATTTGGGAGTGTTGGTGGATAGGGAATTGAAGTTTAGGGGGCACATTGCAAAAGTGACTAAATCAGCTCATCAAATCACTTGGCTTCTGAAAAATACTTTAACATGCAGAGACAAACAAGTTGTTGTTCCTCTGTATCGAGCCTTGATAAGACCTCATCTGGACTACTGTGCCCAGTTATGGGCACCAGGGTTTCTTCGTGATGCGGAGGAAGTGGAGAGGATCCCGAGACAAGTGACCAAGATGATAGAAGGTCTGTGGAATGAACCTTATGAGAATAGGTTGAAGATTTGTGGGTTGCAGAGATTGGACGATAGGCAAAGGAGGGGTGATATGATTGAGACATTCAAATTACTGAAGGGCTTCTATAAGATTGATCCAGAAGACATTTTTGAAAATATGACTGGTGGTGGGAGGACTAGGGGCCATGCATGGAAGCTGGGCAAGAGCATAGTTGACAAGGGGGTTAGAGCTAGGTTTTTACTTGGAGAGTGGTGAATGAGTGGAATAAGCTTCCAGAGTCTGTTGTGGGTGCTACGACCATGAATGAGTTCAAGGCAAGGTATGATAGATACTGTGTCAATGTCGAATAGTTGTTCTTGACATGATGTTAGGGCCTCCCTCGATGAGTCTGTCGACTCCTTGGAGTTGCCTGGAACAATAATAATAATAACAATAATAATATTATCACAGGAACTTAAATACAAGACACGTGCATGCAAACACAACACACAGTAAATGAGGAAGCTATTCTTTCTCCTAAAAGTCAATCCTGATGGTGCCCCCCCTAGCGGGCAATGTTGGTATTCTTGGCCGATTGGGCTGAAGGTCTTTTGATGTAGGTTTCCCAAATTTGAGGCAGTCTCATGCACCCAAATTTGTTTAGGTTTGGATTGTTTCTTAGGGCTGAGGCTGATTCCATGAATAGCCTTTTGTATTTGAATTTACCACGGTGTATTATCGTGGCTTTCTTCCACCATATTCTATGGCGGGTATCCAGCACATGGTCTGCAAGACCAGAGTGGCTGTATTGGTGAAACCGGATGTAGTCCTTGTGTTCTGAAATTGAATTATTTTTCAATAATTCAACAAGATCGAATTATTGCTTTTATTAATTGGGTTTTATTGGTGGGTTAATTCTGACTAACAAGTTTCTTTAGTCGGCTCCATAGATTTTCGATTGGGTTAAGGTCTGGGCTATTCCCAGACCTTAACCCAATTCTTGAAAACAGGTTTTCAAGAATTGGGTTAAGGGTCAACAAGTTATCTTGAAAACACTTTTTGCACACAGCAGCAACATGACATTGAGCTGAATCCTGTTGAAATATAAATGCTTCATTATCTTGGAAAAGATCATGTGCTGAAGGCTTTTTTTTTAGTTTGGGCTCAAGTATTTCATTTATGTATTTTTGGGAATTTATATTCCCATTAATCACGCAAAATTCTGCCCACACCTTTTGATGTCATACAACCCCAGATCATAACACTAAGTGGATGTTTCACAGTAGGTGTAATGCAATCGGGATGCAAATCTTCTCCAATTCTTCTCCTTATATATTTTATGCCATCACTATCAAACAGGGAGATTTTGGTCTCATCACTCCAAATAACACTGTCCCATTGTTCCGCTGTCCAGTTAACATGGGTTTTAGCCCAGTTTAATCTTTTCAACCTTTGTTTGAGAGATAAAAATGGCTTTTTTCGTGGAATTTTAGCATTTAGACCAAATTCCTGCAGTCTGCGCCGAACAGTCCTTGCACTCAACTTCACATTGTATTGCGCCATTTCATCTTGTATACACCCAGATTGTCACGTAGGCACAGTCTCTCAATTCTTCTATCATCACTTGTTGTTGTGCACCTTTTCCTGCCTCTACCAGTCTGGTTTTGTAGTGACTGAGTCTCCTTATACCTCTTCAAAAATTTAGAAATGCCACCATTGATTAAGTTTCCACCAATTTTTCTTCTAATTTCTTCATAACTGTAGTCTTGTTCACTTAATAGTACTATTTTACATCACTTTCTGGGTGACCAGTCAACTCTTTGCACCATTTCTTTAATTTTATTACGTTTTACAAGCTCACTAAATGAAAGAACACAAACAAAACCAACTAACTTGATAGCAATCATTTAACACACTGACAAATGTCCTCCTCTCAGCTCCAATACATGACATCAATAGCTGAATCCTACTGTGACCTTATTGGGTCATTGCCAAAACGAGATGATACCTGATTGGCTCTCTAAACACTCATGCTCATTGGCTACATTGAAATGAAGGACAGCTACTTCATATCAACCTAAGCAAGTTGTGCTTCTTTTTTCTGGTTATTTGGCTATAACATTTCATAGAATACAGATAATTGAACAAACTTTGTTGCATTACATTCTTGATTAAATTATCTTTCCATTGATATATAATTTTATGGTATTACACCAAAAGAAAGTGGTGTTATGAGCCATCAAACCTCAAAAATACACTTTTTCCAAAAGGTTTCCACAATTTTGGCCACTAGTGTAAGTGCTTGTTAAAAGCCACTGATGGATGATGGAATATTTCCTTGGAATGCTTCTTTATTTATTATAAATGGGCAGCTTTGTTCATATATAAGGATACTAACAGTTGCTTTTTCCTGTATTTTGTGTATTAACTGTATATAATTTTGGTTTATTCCACATTTTTGCATTGCTATTAGGGCTGTCTGGTTTTCAGCTCAATCAAATGTTGTTTTTTATAGTCTATAAAATCAAAGTGCAATTATAAGATGTATTCTCTGCATTTTTTTTTTTAGTTGATTCAGTGTCTGCAAATGGTCAGTTGTGTTAAACTCCTTTCTGAATCCAGCTTATTCATTAAGCTGAACTTCATCTAATAATATGGTAATTCTATTTGTTATTATTTTTATAAACAATGTATATACATGAGACATCAAGCTTACAGGTCTCTAATTTTCATTCTTTTACTGGCTATCCTTTCTGAACAAGAGTATCATGATAGCATTGTTCTAGCTGTTAATGCATTTCTTTCTCTTTTAGGCATTTATTAAATAGACCTTTATAGTTCTTCTGTTAAAATTTCTCCTGCTGCTTTCATGACTTTTTTTTGTAAATCCATCTTTGCTGGCACTTTATTCTTTTTCATATCTTTTAGTGCTTGTTCTATTCCAAAATTTTGTATTTCTGGAATACTTTCTTATTTTTCCTTGTTCTTCTAGCTTCCATGTAATAGTATTCTCACCAGTGCTTGTGGTGTTATACAATTCTGAAAAATACTGTCTAGAACTTGCTACCAACCCTATCTTTGATATGTCTTTCATTTTCATCTCCTAGTGTTATTTCTTTTTTTTCCATATAGTGAGATTGTTTCATAGTGCTTTCATATTTATTCTCTTGAATTATTTTATCTTCTCTTTTCTTTTTATCATCTTTAATATTTTTTTCAAAATATACAATTTATGGTCCTCAAGATGAGCAACTACAGATCTTTCAGACTGCCTCAAAGTAAAACAAACCACAGGAGCAATGGATCTGGTAGAAACCTTGAAAGTTGGGTGGAGAAAGCTTATCTTTAGATGAAGAAAGGAAGGTAGAAATCTTCCTAATGAGATGAAAGGACATTCTAATATTAAGGTCTTAGAACTTTAGTATGCATTCAGAAATTCCTTTAATATACAGATGTGGAATCTGAGAGGTATCTTTAAGAGATCTAGAGACTGGTAACTTAAAGCTGTTAAAAGCTTTCTTCATAAAGAACTAATAAATCATTTTTCATAATGGGATTTGATATAACTCAATTCTGGGTGTAGAAGATTTTTAGTGGAACATATATTATGAGAATGATGTAATAAGGTCTTAATGACGCCAACCATTGACTGGGATAATGATAAGTAGCATGGATATAACAATCAATATATGTTTCTTTTTCTGGTTGATTATGAATTAATATATGTAAAAAAAAAAAAAAAGTTAGATAATTGTTTTTCTCCTCCTCCAAGGTCAATTGAATTCTAAGGATGAAGCATATTTATTTTTGAGACACATAGTTTCAAATATGATGGATAAGCCTTCCATATTGCAAAAATATCATCTACATATCCATACCATACCATATTGTAGGTTTAGGTGAAATGTGTTTAAAGAGATGATCTGTGAAATATTATTTAAGAGAAATTTGTGCCATAAGGTTTCTTCAATTCACACGATAACACAACGAAAGAAGTGAATAATGGATATTATTTCTGGGAAAACTCCCATGTTACTCCTCTTAACTAACTATTATATTTACGGCTATTTTGCCTGCTTCTGTTTAGGAGTGCCCCTGTTTAAATGTCATTGGCTTTTTTACTCATGGATTCTTAGGGCATTGTAGATGTATATTTACCAATAAATATATGTAGCATAAAGGAAGAAAAATTTACACATACCTTTTTCTGAGTGTTGTGGCTTTTCTTCTTTCTGTGATGTCCAAACTACTGTGTGTGTGTGGGGGGGGGCAACATGGGAGAATTAAATAGAAATGGAAAAAACCCGGGTTTTTTGAATAATATATATATATACACATATATATTATATTATTAGGGATGGCGGAGCATTTTTTTATATTTATATAGGGTGGGAAAGGGTGACGGAGTTGAAAACAGCAACTGATTTTTAGAGGGGGGGAAGGGGGTTGATGGGGTACGGTCCGTTTCGACTATGCTTGGTCTGAACACATGGATGAAGTGGATGCTATGTCAGGTCAGGTAGGTGCTTCTGCTTTTGAAGTGTTTGTGTTACCGCCTATTGGTCGGGGTTGTGACCTCAATTTTATGTTGTGAAGCTTCCAAACCTTGGAGATTATGTAGGGCCTGTGGACGTTGATAGAGTATCGGAAACAATAGCCATAAAAATGTGACGCGAACTCTATCAATGTCCACAGGCCCTACATAATCTCCAAGGTTTGGAAGCTTCACAACATAAAATTGAGGTCACAACCCCGACCAATAGGCGGTAACACAAACACTTCAAAAGCAGAAGCACCTACCTGACCTGACATAGCATCCACTTCATCCATGTGTTCAGACCATATAAATATAAAAAAATGCTCCACCCATCCCTAATAATATAATATATATGTGTGTATATATATATATATATATATATATATATATATATATATATTATTCAAAAAACCTGGGTTTTTTCCATTTCTATTTAATTCTCCCACATTGCCAACCCCCCCCCCCCCCACACACACACACACAGTAGTTTGGACATTGCAAAAAGAAAAAAAAAGCCACAACACCCAGAAAAAGGTATGTGTAAATTTCTCTTCCTTTATGCTACATATATTTATTGGTAAATATACATCTACAATGCCTTAAGAATCCATGAGTAAAAAAGCCAATGACATTTAAACAGGGGCACTCCTAAACAGAAGCAGGCAAAATAGCCATAAATATAATAGAAGTGAATAATATTTATTCCAGGGTCGTATATTTCAGTCTGAAAATTACAGGCCATCATTGGTAGCAATGTTAGTTGATTACAAAGTAGAATGTGAACAGTGGATTAATTTGAAACTATGAGCTGCATGATGTTATACATAAAACAATGCAAAGATATAGCTGAAGAAATATTGTTATTGGTTATTAATTAACTGTATTATTAATTTTTTTTAAAATAAATTAATGATGTGTGCTTAGAATAAGACTCTTCCATATCTTGGTAGTTGATAGGCAGCTGTTGGATGTTGAAGTAAGGTTTCATCACTTTATTTAAATAAACATTCAAGTTTTATAGCAACAAAGATGGAGAAATTGTGTGTCAGATCACAGGATAGTGCAGTCTGCATCTATTCCATGTTGTGCAAGACCAGATTTCTCACATTTCCTGTTGATGATATAAGACTGCTGTTCTTGCATTCTCTTTTCCACTGATCATCCAGTTTGTCTGAAGTAAGAAAGGTGACAATCACAAGGAACTTAGTAGACATCAGGAAGGGCAAGAAGGGAATGTTTATCTTTAGAAGATGGAAATCATGATGAGAGTTTGTTGACAGGAATAAATTTAGCCACTAGATTATACTTAAGAATTCTAGTAATTGGTTCTGAGATGCCAGATATGCATGGGAACGGGACTCTACATACTGTTTCCTTGTTATTTGAGTAAAGATTATAAGAATCAAAAAGATGTTATGTGGTCTGCTCTGAGAAGCCACTGAGTTTCATATATCTTTTGATGTTTAGAAGTTCTTGCTGTAGTTGTTGCAATTTATACTCCCTAGACCTACCAGGTACCTTGCAGTTGCAAACTGTCCTACTCCATCCAAATAAGCAGGAGAGTCAATATCAGAATGTCTGAACGCAAGGACTACATCCATTTCTACCATTACAGCCACTCTAGACTTGCTGACCGTGCTTTGGACCCACAACAGGATATGCTGAAAAAAAAAGCCACTTTATTGCATCGCAGCAATACAAATATGAGAGGCTATTCCTTGAATTTGCTGCAGCACTGAGAACCTTTCCAAACCCCAACAAATTTGGGTGCATTAAACTTCCCCTAATTTGGAAAGCACTTATTGTCAGATCTCCAGCCAAACATCCAAGATGGCCCAATTTAGCTCACTATGGGGTGCCATTTGCCCAGTATTAGAGTGTCTGCATGCACATATCATTGTTTTTGTAATCCCTGATGATGGCAATGTTACATTGGCAAAATATAGGAAAGTATTAATTAAAGTTATTATAATTAATATTTAGTATACATTGCTATTTTCTGAAAAATGATAGTTATGATTGAATCAAAGACTTTTGAGCATCTATGAAGTTGAAGATTAAAGGAAAGTCTTTATCTCTTGCTCCTTCTAGTAACCTACCAAGGATGTGAATATGCTCAACAGCGTTTCTGTTTTTCAATAAATCTGCTTGATTTTTGAGTAGAAGAGGTGTCATATGGTAGTTCAGTTCAATTTAGAAGCATTCTGCTATCGATTTTTAGTACAGCAGGAAGCAGTGTGATTGCTTTTTTGGGTGTTTGTATTATTATGCCTTCTCTCTATTGTGATGAAATGTTCCATGTAGCTAGAGCTGTACTACAGATATTTAGTAGTGGTTGTTTTCCAAACTCTTCCCATCCCCCATGTTTTATAGGCTTTGCCATTATACCATCCATTTTAGGTGCTTTCATTTTGGTTTTTAGTGCAGTTTTAATTTCTTGCATTGTAGTATTACACATAATCGGAAGTTATTTTTCTGATTATTATTTCTGGCAAAGCATCTGTGGTAAAGTTCACTGATAAATTATTCAACAGTATTTTGAAGTAGTTTTTCAAATCAGCTGCATCGTCTTTCATGCCATCACCCATACCGTGAACCCTGCTTACTTCCATAGTTACATCCATGATCTTTTGCCCGCTACCACTCCCATGCAATGACATATCATAATCCATAAGCATGTACACTGCTTGCATACCAAAACTCTCTCATCTCTCCTATTAATCTTCTCCACATAGATATCTTCAAATTCTCCCCAAACAAACATGTTGCATTCACAGCACCCCACCATTTTTGAAAAATCTATGCCACTTGCATTTGTCTTTCATGCCAATTTACATCTCTTCACCATTTTGCTCACTCTAAACACGAAACACAAAGAATTTAATGAATACACAACTTTACCTTAACCGAACACCACCTACTGATTACAGCTATCATCTTCTTCTTCAAGTGTCATCCCCTAGAAGGAGGTTGGCAACCATGTCACGGAACCTTTTTCTTTCTTTTGCTGCTCTGGAATATTTATGGTAATTCAAGCCAGCCTAGTTCTTAATGTCTTCAAACCACATTCTCCTGGGTCTACCTCTCCCTCTTTTTCTATCCAATTTTCCTTCTAATATTAATTTCTGAATGCCTTTTTGTCTAGTTAGATGTCCAAAATATTTAAGTTTTCGCTCTTTAATTATTTCATTAATGTTCTTTTCATTTTTGCTTTCTTTAAAACATCTTCATTTTTCATTTTCTCTATCCATGATATTTTCAACATTCTTCTGATAGTCCACATTTCGAAAGCTTCTAATTTTTTCTCTGCTGCTTTATTTAGAGTCCAAGTTTCACTGTTGTAGAGAAGGCTTGACCAGATATAGCATTTTATTAATATTTTTCTTGTGTCTATATTAATGTCTCTGGATGTTAGAACAGTTTTCACATCAGTAAAGGCTTTTCTTGCTATCTCTATTCTTCTTTTTATTTCTTTAAGGGAATTTCCTCTGTCTGTAAACATTTGTCCCAAATATATAAAAGACTGAACCTGTTCAATTTTCTTTTTGTTAACAGTTATGTTTAGTTTCTTATTTATTGGTTCTTTTGATATAATCATGCACTTTGTTTTCTTTAGGTTAATAATTAGTCCCATGTCTAAGCGTCTGTTGTAAATTTCTGTGACTAAGTTTTGAAGATCATCTTCAGATTCAGCTATAAGGACTGTGTCATCTGCATACCTGAAGTTGTTGAAGTTCCAACCTCCGACTTTTACACCCTTCAGTTCTGAAATATTTTTAAAAACTTGCTAACTATATATATATTGTACAGTAAGGGTGATAAGACATCCTTTCCTTACTCCTTTTTTGATTTCAAAGTTGCCAGAATATGTATTTTTATATCTTATTGAGGCCATTTGATTCCAGCATATATTTGTAATTATACATAGATCTTTTCCTTATAACCCATTATTCTGTAGGATATGTATTAATTTCTTGTGATCTATTGAATCAAATGCTTTGGTGTAATCAATAAAACAAAGATATATGCTTTTCTGGTTGTCAAGGCTTCTTTCACATAATGTTTTCAAATTGAAGATTCCTTCTCTTGTACCTTTGTCTTTTTGAAAACCTGATTGAGTGTCTTCTGTTTCTACTGACAAAGTGCCTTTTATTCTTTCTAGGATTATTATTATTATTATTATTATTTGACACCTCCAGGGAGTCAATAGACTCATCGAAGGAGGGAACCTGCTCTACAGCTCTGTCTCGTCTCCACCAACTGACCGCAACTACACCAATGCTATCTATCGCCGATCACCACCACTAGTATTTGCGCAGACAATCACAAACATCCATGCCCGTGGCGGGATTCGAATCCGCAGCCTTTTGGTGGGAGAGCAGATACACTAATCACTCGGCCAGCCTGGCTGGCCGAGTGATTAGCATATTCTCAGTAGTAATTTTGTAACATGACTTGTTAAACTTATTAGTCTATATTCTGAACATTCAAAAGTTCTTGGAATTTTGGGAATAGTGACAAAGATGGATTTCCTTAGATCATCAGGGATGTATCCTGTATCATAGATGTTATTAAAAATAACCTTTAGGTCATTAAGTGTGTTTTCATTTACTTTCTTTAACAATTCAATAGGGATCTGATCAGGGCCTGGTGTTTTACCTGTTTTCATTTGACTTAGCGCATATTCTATTTCTTCATAATTAATTGGTTCACCATCCATATTTTGTATATCTGGTGCATCTGTGCAATCAGAGTCAAACAGTTCTTTTCCACATTCTTTCCATCTTTTTATGATATCTTGTGTGTCTAGTAGCATTTTTCCATTTTGATCTTTTATTCAAGGATTATGGTTGAAATTTTTCTTTTTATTTGTCAGGGCTTGGATTGACTTATGCATTTCTTTACTATTGTGTTTCTTGTCCAATTCCTCTATTTCTTTACATTCTTCATTTAGCTACTTGTCTTTAGCCTTCCTGCATTCATTTTTTATAATTTTACTGAGTATTCTATTGAGTATTTACTGAGTATACTGTTGTGTACTTTTCTTTTTTTCATCTTTCATTCATAAGTTCTAGTATTGATTCGGTCATCCAGGGTTTTTTCTTATTGTATTTAATTTTTGGAATAACCTCGTTAGCTGCCTTATATATTGCACTTGTCATATATATTGCAATTTGACCACCTATTTTCAATTTCCTCTGTGTTATAAAATATATTGTCTTCTGTTTTATATCCTACACGATCTAATTTCTGAGTTAAACACCATTATGTTGTCAGGTATATTCAGAGCTGTGAAGTCAAGTCTTTCAGTATGATTGTTTTTAGAAATGTTTTTAAGTTTAATTTAAAGTAGACACAACAGGGTTATGGTCTGAACCTATATCAGCACCTGGGTATGTTTTTATGTTGGTTATATTATTTTTGTATCTATTATTTATCATTATGAAATCTATTTGGTTTCTTATAGAGTTATCTGGGTTTGTCCTAGTGTGCGTTGGATGTTGAAAGAAAGTATTCATTATGCGCAAGTTGTTTTGAAAGCAGAATTGTATCAATCTCTCACCTCTTTCATTTCTGTCGCCTAGTCCAAATTTTCCAACAACTGAATTTTCTTCCCCTTCTCCAACCTTTGCATTCAAGTCACCCATCACTATTATATCTCATTTGATTTTACATATTCTATAGATTTTTTTAAGTTATTATAAAAATCTTCTATTTCTTCATCATTGTGAGTCATCGTAGGGGCATAAACCTGGATAATTATGATGTTAAAAGGCTTTGTAGCAAATATTTACTTGGAGGATTTTGAAGCCAAGGCTATCTCTTCCTTTGCTTTAACACCTAAGGTTTGGAAACGTTATGTGGATGACATTTTCCTCATTTGGAGCCATGGACATGATTCCCTTATGTATTTCCTTAAACATCTCAGTAGTCGACATCCAAGTATAAAGTTCACAGCCGAGCTTGAAACTGATAGTTCCCTGCCTTTTCCAGATGTAAAACTGACCTGCTCTTCTGGTAAACATAAAATTTCAATGTATAGAAAGCCTACACATACTAACAGTTACCTTCATAGTCAGTCCCATCACTTCCCTCTCCAAAAACTTGGAATAAATTCTACCTTGGGACATAGAGCTCGCTCTCTTCTTGATGACCCAGATGAACTTCATAAAGAAATCACCTATCTCAAAATTACTTTCTTACTTAATGGATATTCTAAAAGAATTATTGAAAAATTCCTTCTTAATCCTCCTAGTCATCACACAGAAGAAATAAATACATTTAAAGGCAATATATCTATTCCTTACATAAGTTCAGTTTCACAAAAATTAGCCAAGGTTCTAAGAAAATACAATATTGGAACTTTGTTCACTCCACTTCCAAAAATCTGCTCCTTAATAAGCCACCCAAAACCTTGTCATCATCATCTTAAATATCCTGGTGTGTACAAAATATGGTGTGATTGTGATATTCCTTATTTTGGACAGACGGACAAATCTATTGAATTTGTATGGAGGAACACATGAGGGACATTGCTTACAAGAGACAGCGAGCCAGCGCCTTATCAAGCCATATCCTTTTCTTGGCTGATCCTAATGATGATAACCCAAGTCATACAGTCTGCTGGGACAGATCTACCAACATTTTTCGTTGCCATGATGAAATGGAGAGAAAAATCGTAGAATCTAGGGAAATCATCCTCAACCCTGAACATCTAAATAATAACTTGAGCTACAACCTCCCAGATAGCCATTCAGCAGTAATCAGGTACTGGCATTCACATGATGCTGCAAGCACGCACTCTCCCAACAATGCAACAAACGAAAGAACAGCTTTAAATACAACTACAACGTTTTCATCCTAATTATGTATAGAGACTCTCTATCTTGTTCATAGCTTCTTTAAGCTTCAGTGTTTTTTCTTTTCTTTTATAATGTCACCTGATGAAGGCTGTTATAAGCCGAAACTAGTTGTGTTTTACTATTAAACCTTTTTTTACTTAACTCTCGGTTTAAGTCATTCAACTCTATTTTTACAATATATATATATATATATATATAAACAATCAAGAAGGTCGGGATGGTTATCAAAATTTAGAACACAATAAAGACAACAAACAAATGCAAGGAAATTTGAGCCAGTGTAAAGAGAGATTCTGGATTTGATGTTTTTTAAGAAATGCATGTTTACAGCTCTTTTTGATTTTGTTAAGGTTCTAAATGTTAGTGAACTGAATATGGGAAGTGGGTTTTTATTTGGGGGGGGGGGGGGGTTAAAGGCTATCTGATCTACAGTTTCAATGTAATGCATATTTTAGTGTATTTAATTAACATAATTAACAAATTAAACAAATTTTAAAAATTAACAAAAATAGGGAAAAAATTTCTAGCCCACCTACAGTATGAATGTACTATTTTATGTAAGCAAGGTTTATGTGGAAAGGCTGCATCATCTGAAATTTGCAGGTGGTATTGTCCTGATAGCAGATAATCTTGAAGATCTGGAAGAAAGGCTAAATCAGCTAAACGAAGCCTCCAGAGAAATTGGATTAAAAATAAATAGAGAAAAAACAAAAATAATGATGAATAAATACATAAGCCATAGAACTATCAAAGTTGAAAACCATGAAATAGAACAAGTTACTTCATATGTATATTTGGGCCAATTGTTATCCTTTCAGGAGTGCCAAAGAAAAGAGATTGAACGAAGAATTCACCTTGGATAGATGGCTTATGGGAAAATGAGAGACATATTCAGAAGTGACATCCCTATGAGTCTAAAAAGGAAAGCTTTTGATCAGTGCATACTTCCTGTCCTAACATATGGAAGAGAAACATAGACTTTAACAGAAGCCCTAAACAGAAAGCTGCGAACAACACAACATCGCATGGAAAGAAGTATGCTAAAAATAACATTAAGAGATAGGAAGACAAATATCTGGATAAGATCTCAAACAGGTGTCATGGATATTGTAAAATACATTAAACAGGCTAAGTGGAGATGGGCTGGCCATATTGCCAGATGCAGTGACGGGAGATGGACTAGAAAAACAACAGAGTGGAGACCAATGGATGGAGCAAGACAAAGAGGAAGACCAAGAAGAAGGTGGAGAGATGAACTGAAACAAATTGCAGGAGTGAGATGGATGGGAGAAGCAGAAAACCAAGTGATCTGGAAAATCATGGGGGGGGAGACCTTCGTCCAGCAGTGGACAGAACCAGAAGGCTGAAGAAGAAGAGAAGAAGGTTTATGTAAGTCTTTCATGGGTGAGAACCATTTTATTTTATTTATTTTTTTTTTTAAATTTCATGATTGTTAAAGTCAGAAAGTGAAATACAGAGCAGATTCAGTGTGTAGGGATGAAATAATTCATGCATATGGTTTGCCACATACATAGTGAATACCCTGTCTCCTGTCCATGTTTAACCACAGCACTGTTCCATGCATACTGCTATATGAGGCTCCCTCCAGGCAACACAGCCCGACAGAGTAAGTGGCAGTAAGATTATTTGCTGGTTATTGGGAATTCTTGATGCATTGCCATTGGATTTAGTCTCATTTACTATTTGTCTGGTGGCTTGGAGAACCACTTTACTGCAGCATCTTCAGATGGAGCTGACATACCACCTCTGATCTAACACACGAGAGGAAACATCATCAAATTCCTGACATCTACCTTCAAGGGGTGTACAGGATATGATAGTACTACATGAAAAACTTTCATTACCACTAATCTCCTGTCTACAATTTTCCTCCAAATCAATTTGTAACCTGTCAAGATTCCAACATTATCACTCAGCACAGTGGTAAAAAACACTCAACAGACATGCAATTAGGATTACATATCCATATTTGAAGTAGAAAAAGCCATCAAAATCCTGAAATGTGGAAAGGCAGTGGGAGTAGATGATATTTGACCAGAAATGCTGAATTATGGAGGTATAAAAGTCTTAAGTGGCTGCACTGCATAGTTCAGAAGACCTGGACAGAGGGATGAATTCCAGATGACTGGAGTAGAGCTCTCATAGTACCCATATACAAAAAGGGAAATAAAACTGAATGTGAAAATTACTGATTATCTCATGATAATCAGTAGAAAATACTGAAGTATTTCTCTACCGAGTTTTCCTGGTAAGATTTATGCAAGTATACTTGAGAAATGGTTGAGAAGGATTGTAAAAGTGAAGATTGATGAAGAACAAGCTGGATTCAGGCAAAATAGAGGCTGTCAGGATCATATTTTCACTTTACGAGAGGAACTAATTTGATAATTAATATGGATATAGCAATCAGCTGTGAGAGATAGCTCTATTTAGCATTGGTATCCTCTTTTTATATATGAAACACACATGAAAGTATATAAAACTTACATCAGTGCTGTGTGTGTGGTTGGGTAAAACTGGATGTACTTTTCCTCTCCTTCTTTACTTCTTTACTTATTAAGCATAAATGCTTATAATGCCTTCAATTTCAAGGCCATCTTCTCCTCTGTCTTCCTCTTCTTTCCCCTTGGTATCCACTTCTTTACTTTCTTTACCAGTCAGTTTTGCTACATACTTTCAGTATGGTTTTTCGATTCTTCTTCTTTCCATTTTTGAATCCAATCATTTGTTGACTATATTTTACAATTTTCTGTGGTTTGTGAGTTTTGAATTTTGTTTAATATTGTTACACCTTCAATTTTTCTTAACATTTTCATCTCAGTAGTTTCCTTGATCTATCTCATTTTTGTAGTTGCTGCACATTACCTTCCTCTTACAATATTAAAATTTAGTGTTTTCTTGAATTCATTAAGGGGGGGAGGAATTTATCCTCCATAAAAACAAACCTTTTTCTCAAACCTTTGTTTAGAAATATGGATATAGTATAGCACATTGTTTCATCTTTCAAGATATATAAGTTCATTCTAGAGGCAGAATTCAGGTTCTTTCTTTATTGTTTAGTGGATTGCCAACATATTCATTTCACTTTATGATGTTTGTGTTACAGGGTTGCCATCACCCACTTTAAACTGTAAACCTAAAAAAATAAATAAATAATAATAATAATCTAGTATTAAAAAAAATCCAACAAAACTAATGACTTACAGATTAGAATTCTACTGAAACTTTACTTGTTACATAACTGTTATCATCTGTAAGGTTTGAAGACCTTTTTATGATATATTCATACCAACAACAATTACAATAAACATTTGTACATACAGAAAAAAGGATGAAACATATTCAAGAATGGTACAATGTATCATTCACAGATTCACATTAATTTCCATATGCCTAATATTTAATGTGTTTTCCTGTCTTAATATGTTTCTTCTTTGTGTGTGTGTGTGTGTGCATACATGCACATATTGAATTTATGAGTATCAAATTGTGATTGTATCAATATAATTGTGGTCTCAAGTGATATACTGAGTGACAGTTATCATTCTTGTTTGCCTTTTTACTTTCTATAAGCATTCTGTTCTTGTACTAAATGTCTACTTTGGTATAATACTGTTGCAGGATATAATTTCATATAATTTCATCTTATTTTGCATAATTTAGGTACTAAAAGTTTTCCAGTTTAAACCAAAATAAGTGAAATGGTTCACAAATATTAGCAAAGATCCCAAATATCAAATTTCAACAACATCCATCCAGTTAGAGCATCGTTGTTATGTGTGTGTGTGCAAACAGATGAACAAAAGCAACTTTAATAGGTACTTATGCATTGTTGTGAAATGTACCTAAAAATGTAATGTGTTTACACAGAGTTCTTTATCATGGAAAGAAAAGAGTTATTTTCCTTCCATTGTGAATTGCTATATTTCCTTAGCAGGTGTTTTGTGCACAAGCATTGTTTCCTTTGCAGCACAATATGTCATAGTTCATGTATCAAGGATATATATGGAAATGAAATCTCATTCAGTTCTTCTCTGTAATAAAAACTTTAGTCTCACTAACCAGCTAACTTAGTCCTGTCTGAAAACAAGACTAAGCTAGCAAGTCTTAGGCATAGATTACAGGATTTTTTTTCTTCTGGCAACTCAGAATCGGTTTATTTGTTTTGTAACTCTTGCAAAACAAATAAACTGGCTGATGAATATTCATTTGATAGACATAAGACTGGACATAAGGCTTTAACCACCTTATCTTGATAACATCTGGTTTAATGATAATGAAAGCCGCAACACCTTGAATATGTATTAGATTTAATTATAATAATCATGATAAATTTTACTAGTATACTATTATGGTTTAAAATGAGTCAAATTTAGTATGCTGAAATAGAAGTATTATCAGTAGTAGTGATCGTAGGGGCATAAACCTGGATAATTATGATGTTAAAAGGCTTTGTAGCAAATATTTACTTGGAGGATTTTGAAGCCAAGGCTATCTCTTCCTTTGCTTTAACACCTAAGGTTTGGAAATGAATACTGAATGTCATAAGACACTGATAAGTCACAACCTGTGTTTTCAAAGGTTTGCTGAATATTTACTATTATGAATACATCACATAGTGAAGAACATTCACATTTTAAACCTATTATCTTATGTCTTTATAATAACTACATAGGTCTAAGCCAATATACTGCTCACTACAGCATCAAAAAAAAATCTTGTCTGCATAACACCTGTTAAGGAAGTATAAGTCAGTAATATACTGACTGTGATTTCTTTTATAGTATCTTGCATTCAGATTGAAAAATATATATATGTATGTATATTTAAAAAAATCAGCCAATTTCAAGAAAGTCATATGCCTTTTATCATTAATAAGTGAAACATTAAAGAAATGATTGCTTGCAGATAATCTTGAAAAGGGTGTAATTTGTCATGATATTCTTGGATTGTGATACCAATCATCATCAAACATTTCAGCCCAGAGAATATTTTAGCACATGTGAATTCAACAAACTTTTGTAAAAGTAATTTTGTTTTGCCAGTTTTTTCATTAAAATATTCCATTGAAGTGACTCAACAAATTTTAATAGTAAACCTAATTACTAAATATCATTACAAAGTCCGTCAAGCCCAGGGAGGAATTATTATTGTTATCATATTATTAATATCAATAGATGATGTCTGCTTTACGTCATCTAATGATGACACAACGAAAAAAGTGAACCAGAAATGTGTTACATGGTTTAAAGTGTTATAAAATTATCAAATGATCTGAATGGAACAATTCAACAAATTTTCATAGCAATCTTAAATACTGTATTTCATTAAAGCCCATTCAGCCAGTGGTTCATTCTAAATCACGATTTTATTAAATTCTATCCATCCAGGTAAGAGTTGAGTTATTCAAAACATTTTGCTCCTTTGTGCCCCAGCAAATTGTCTGATTGAAAAGTTTGGTGGACAGAAAAAGAAGGGGTTACATGACTGAGACATTTGCACTGTTCAGAGGTATTTACAGGATTGACACTTAGGAGATTTTTCATATAGCAGAACAATGGAAATAAATAAGGATAAGAGGCCATCCCTGGAAGCTTTGAAAGGAGGTGATGAGTAAGAGGATGAGAAGTGGCTTTATTACATGGAGGGTAGTTTGAACATGGAATGCATTGCCTAATAGTAAATGTGCAGACAGTAAAAGGGAAAGATAGGCCTTCCATGATGAATCTTACAAATTCATAGGAGTTCCAGAAATAATAATAATAAAATAAAAATCATTGACACATTTTTATAAGTTCCAAATACCAAGAACGAAATCCATTCAGCTAGCATCTTGGGTGGACAAAATGAATTAATAGATTCATTTTTTTATGAAACACAACTAAAAATAATTGTTATTTTAATGGTTAATATAGCCTACTTTCGTTTAGGAGTGCCCCCCCCCCTTTTTTTTTTACAATGCCATTGGCTCTTTACCCAAATCTTAGGGCATTACTGAAGTGTTATAAAACTAATATATGAAGAATAATATAAGAAGAAAATTTGAGCATGCTGCCTTTTTTTGGATGTTGTTTTCTGTCACCTTAAACAACATCCAGAAAAGGTATGTCCAAATTTTCCTCCTATATTATTCTTCATATATTAGTTTTATAACACTTCAGTAATGTCCTAAGATTTGGGTAAAGAGCCAATGACATTGTAAAAAAAAAAGGGGGGGGGGGCATTCCTAAACAAAAGTAAGCTATATTAGCTATTAAAATAATAGTTTAATTTAGAGGAATAATATGGGAATTTTCCCAGAAATAATACCTATAAAAATAATTGATTTGCCAATTTCTAGTTTTCCTGCTTTTCATTCAAGAATAATTTGGATATTTCTATCTCTGCTGTCTGCTTTCAGTACATCACAGAACTTAATCACTATATGATTAAGTTCTGTGATGAATGTGAGCCCAGTCTCTTAATTACATATATTATATGTAATTAAGAGACTGAGTTTGAATTACTGTGGTTTGGATACATTTGAAAGCATTTAGTTGGCGGAGGAAATAACTCTCATCACACACACACACACACACTACAAGGCAGCTTATTGAAGGCAAAAGCCTTAAAATGTCATGTTTGGCATTTAGAGTAGGATTGCCACATTGCATCACCTTTTACTCTACCACTCATGGCACTAATTGTGCTTTATGTTTTCTGCTTTTCATAGGTGCATTTAATAGTGGGAGAAGGAGATAGAAAAGGGGGGGGCTTTTCTCTTATTATTAAGTGCTAATAATACCTCTCTCTCTCTCTCTCTCTATACAAATGGTGAAATTGCATACCTCAATACTTAAATTTGAATGAGTACTGCAATATTGAACAGTTTCATTACTGTAAATCACAGTTTCAAATTCTTAATTTTTTTTTCCCCATTGTAATTCATATTTTAAGGAGTAATTCACACTACATATTTTGTTCTTACAGCTATTACCTGCAAATGTCTTCGATGTCTTATATGCTGCAGATATTTATCTGTTAGGGGGTTTGAAACGTCTCTGTGCTAATGTCATTGGTCAGCACTTGGATCCAGCTAATGTGGTAGCAGTTGTTCGTACAGCAAGGCTTTTTGAACTGCCTAGGTTAGAAGACCAGTGTGCTGAATATTTAGCTAAGCACTTAGACGAGGTATTTGAAACTGTTTCTAAATTTTGATAATAAGAAAATATAAATATGTTTAAGTATGTTAAAATATATTTTTTTAAGAGAAGTAGGAAATTATGAATGAATTTCATAACAGTTCTTGTGTAGCAACATCATTCATTATCATGAACTTGAACTTAGTCATTTTTAGTGTGTACTGTAAACACAGTGAAACCAAAATTGAAATGACTGTGTAAATATTAGTCAGGATTTCAAAGACCAAATTTCATTACATTCCATCCACCCAGAGGAGAATTGGTACTGTCTTTCCTGTCCTGTCAGGTGTCTTCTCCCACCAGGAGATTGACTACCATGTATCTCCACCATGTCCTAGTCTGCACCTCTCTGCCTGCATTCCTCATATGAGAGATAGGTCCAGTCTTCTACATTTTTCATCCACTCCAGTCGTTGTCTTCCTTTCTTTCTTTTTCCATCAACAGTTCCTTCAAAAAGTGTCCTTTGTAGGCAGTTATGTCTCAGAATATGTCCAAAATAGCTGACTTTTCTCTTTTTAATTTCTTTCATCAGGCTTCTGTTTATGCCTACCATCTCTAGTACCTCTTCATCATTTGTCTTTCCATGATATCCTCATAATTCTTTGCAGCATCCGCATTTTAAAGGCCTCCAGTTTTTTCACACTCAGATTGGAGAGTGTCCATGTCTCTACTCCATATAATAACGTGGACCATATGTAGCATTTGGAGATTCTTAGTCTTGTTTTCAGATTTAATTCTCTAGATGTTAGTAGATTTTTCATACTGTTGAAAGTTGACCTTGCAATTTCAATCCTTTTTTCTAATTTCATCTTCTGTCCTGCCATTCTCTGTGATCAAGTGTCCGAGGTATATGTATGTTTACACCTGTTCTAATTTATTTCCTTTTATTATTATTATTATTATTCATGACAGCTCCAAGGAGTCCAGGAGGGCACCTATTGTACAACTCTCCATCTCCACCACTACACCAAACCTCTACTACCAATCATCTACAGCAGTGCCATCTATTGGCCACCACAGCTAGTATTTTTTTTTTGTCTGTAAATTGTGTGTGTTCTGAAGGGCCGATTTGTCTGTATACGGGATGAAAAACCCGAGTTCCCAGGAGAAAAAAACCCTGCTATATATTGATGCATATTTTTGGTATTTCCTTTTCTTTTGAAATTATCATGCTTTTTGTCTTTTTAAAGTTGAAACTGAGGCCATACTGTTCGCTGTACTTGAGGATTTCATCTATAAGAGTTTTGAGGTCATATTTGTTTTCAGCTAGAAGAACCGTGTCATCTGCATATCTTAGGTTATTAATATTTCTGCCCCCTACAGTGATTCCTTTGAGGCTACTAATTTTATTAAATATTTCTTCTGTGTACAGGTTAAAGAGAATCGGAGAAAAGACACAGCCTTGTCTCACACTGTTCTGAACAGGGAATTCTTCTGAGGTCTCTCTATTTATTCTCAAAGATGCAGTCTGTTCCCAGTAGAGATTAGTTAATAGCCTAATGTCTTTTCCATCCATGCCTATTTTTGAAAGGATTTCAATTAATTGTTGATGTTGGACATTGTCGGATGCCTTTTTGTAATCTATGAAGCAGAGGTCACATCGTTTTGTTTTTCTAGATATCTTTCTATGATGGTTCTGATGTTGAAAATACCTTCTCTTATACCTACATTTTCCTTGAAGCCACTTTGTGTATCATTTATTTCTATGTTTATTTTTCTTTTATTTCTTTCAAGAATAACGTATAGGAGGACTTTTGATACTTGACTGATGAGACTGATTGTCTTGTACTCTTCACATCTTGTAGCTTTTGTTTTTTTTTTTTGAGAATTGGAACGAAAATTGAGTGATTAATATCTTTGGGTAGAAATCCAGTCTCATATATTTTATGGCATAATTTTGTTAGAAATTTCAGTCCTCCTTCATCGAGAGCCCTCAACCATTCTGCCAAGATGTTATCTATTCCTGCAACTTTTAGTGGATTTAGTTTTTCTGATGGCATTTTCAACTTCACAGAGTAAAATGGATGGTCCTTCTAAATCAGTCTGTTCAGGAATATCATTTCTTTGTTGTTCGTATAATTTCCTTATGTATTCAATCCATCTTTCCATGATTTCTTTTTTATCCATTAGAATATGGTCTCTTGAGTCTCTAATTTGCTGTATTTGTCCTGCTTGTCATTTCTCTGATCTTTTCATGCATTTCTCTGCTTCTGTGTTTTTTATCAAGGTTTTCTATATCTATACATTTATTCTTAATCCATTCCTCTTTGGCTTTCCTGCATTCTTTTTTTATTTCTTTATTCATGCTTTTATATTCAGGTTTGTTCTTTAACTTTTTTGTTTGTTCCATCAACATTAGTATTTTTTCATTCATCCAGGGTTTATTCCTTTTCCTTTTTAATTGTGGGAGTGTATTTTTGGCTGCTTCATTGATGCTATTCTTGAATGTTTGCCAGTTCATTTTAATTTCATCGACTGGTGTTCTATTTTCTGTGTGAGTTGTGGTATCAGACTTGTTAAGGGATTTTGTGAATTCTTTTATAAAGCAGGCTTTAACTTCTTGGTTGTTAAGCGAGTCTGAATTATAAGTTTCTCTTATGAATGATTGGCTTGGTATCTTAAGTTTTATTTTGATTTTTGCAATCACTGGGTTGTGGTCCAATCCTATGTCTGCTCCAGGATATGTTTTTGTTTGTGTTATTGCATTTCGGAATCTTTTGCTTATTGTTATATAGTCAGTTTGATTTCTATAAATGTCCCCAGGGCTTTTCCAGGTATATAGTCTTCTGGGAGGATGTTTAAACAGTTTGTTGGCAATTATTAGGTAATTGGTTTCACAGAATTGAATTAATCTTTCACCTCTTTCATTTCTGATTCCAAGCCCTTGGTTTCCCATGCAAAATGAGATATTTTCTGAGCCCACTTTTGTATTTAGGTCACCCATCATTATAATAACATCATCTGACTTAGTACTGGAGATTGCAGTTTGGATGTCTTCATAAAATTGTTCCAACTCTTCATTTGGGTGGTCTTGGGTTGGCACATATGCTTGGATAATATACAGGTTGAATGGTTGTGCAGTTATTTTGGCTGTTATGATTCTGTCATTTATGGACCAATATCCCTGTAGAGATTTTGTAATTCTATTACTTAGGACAAGCGCTACTCCATTAAGGTGTAAGTCACTTCCAGAGTAGATTATAGTGTGATTTTTTTCTTCTTATTATGCCTGTATCTGTCCACCTCACTTCACTGATACCTGCGATATCGGCCTTCATCACTTCTAATTCCTGGAGTAGTTTATCTAATTTGCCTGCCTCGTAGAGTGTTCTGACGTTCCATGTTACTATTTTCAAGAGATTGCTCCTGGTTTTCAGACAAAGGACATCTGAGATCCTCCCTGGAGGGTTTGGGATATTATCTTCATACACTACCTTAGTAGTTATTGTCTTACAATTTCCGGTTTCAAGCTCTTCTTCCCTGTAGCTATAAGAGCTGATGGTTGCAGGGGTTTCAACCACATCTCTAACTTCACATTGTGACATGGTGTGTTTCATGGTTGACAATGGATAAATATGTGGTGAGGCTCCAATCTCTTCCACGGCGGCTGGCCACAAGTCCTTTAGATGTCAGGAGTGTGCCCTTGATGTGCCACACATCTTGCTGTCATGCCATTGATCGGTCAGTGTTGATTCTTCTGCCATTCCAGACTTCGTGCACATAAAGGTTGACAGTCCCATGTAAAGTACTGTCTTTACACATAGGTATTACATTTTGGGAATGGGGGATATCCAAGTCTTATTTTTTATTCTTTTTTAAAAGGATATTTTGAAATACATCCTTGGTAGTATGAAATTTCATTTACTGAGAGCAGAGTTATTGCTTTATAAATACAATTTTTGACGTTTTTTCAGTTGAAGGTGATTTAGCTGATCTCACATGGAGGTAGCAGGGTTGTTTCCTCCCAGAAACTTGGGTTTTTCATCCTGCATTGAGTATACACACATAATTTTCAGACAAAAAATATTAGTGGTGGTGGTGTGCAGTAGATGGTGTTGGTGTAGATGATGATAGTGGCAGTTTGTTGTATTTGGTGGAGACAGAGAGTTGTAGAGCAGGTGTCCTCCCTCAATGAGTCTTTAGACTCCTTGGAGGCATCATGTAATAATAATAATAATAATAATACTTAAGCATTACAAGGTTTGTCAAATGAAAAGGGGGAATGGAGTGTACTGTCATTGGCAAAGCTATGGATAGGATTGGAAGTCTGAGAAAGCAGGTCATTTATATACAAGAGGAAGAGAGTTGACCAATAATAACTTTTTCCATTATTTTGGAGATGATAGAAGTGATGGTGATTGGTCAGTGGTTGTATGTGAAATGCCTACCATACAACCAATGAACAGACCTTTGTGAAATGCCTACCATACAACCAATGAACAGACATTAGCTCTGCAGCACAATATTTAGTACAACTGGAGAGATGCCATCTGGACTAGAAGACTTTTTACTTTCCGGGTTATTTAGTATTCTTCTTATGTCTCTTTGATGAAAAACCACAAGAAGAATGTGGTGCTCATTTACTGGTATGGAAGGAGATGATTTGCCTTCATCACCTATACAGGAGTTGAAGGAAAAAAGTGATGCCAGGAGGTCAGATTTAACTTTGGATACTGTAAGATTGGTGCCATCTGTATGTGTGAGAGAGAGAGAGAGGTGGAAAATATATGATATTTTCCATATTTATTTTCCTTTTCTTAGCGCATTTAATAAAGGTTTCACTGGCCTGACACAAACACTTGGGCAGCGGCCATATTCTTTTACATAGTGAAAGCTAGTAACTCTAATGCCAAGGACTGTATTCTGATAAGCTCTCTGGTCAAATTTACAAAACTTTCATATCTTCTACATACATCTGTCTTTGAAATACTATTGGATCTTTAATATCCACTATTTCTGTATATAATTTACATCACCAAAATGAAGCCACATAGCTCTTTCTTTATTAATTACTTTTACACACCAACCTAGAGTTCACCTATAAAAAAATACAACTCTCTGACATTGTATTGCTTTAGTTGAATGAGAGTTTTTGCTCTCTTGAACTTTCACTGGGAGAGTGTTGGCTGATGTGGCCCTTATCAGAGGCCGCTTCAGTGGATGCTATTCCCTAGAATATGAGCGGTTCTGCTCAGTGGTAGGATAAGCCTGCTACTGAGTAGAACAGAATAAAAATATTGTTATGTTGTTAAAAAGGTATTCTACTGCCAGAAAAATATAAAAGCACTACTTGTAGTTTTGTTATTAGCAGTTGACTAGCAGGGCCATTAAGCCTAACTATGTGTCATAGTTTAACCATCCAATGTGCCATATAGATTAATATACTGTATATGCTTTGTATCCATATAATTTTTTTCTATAATATTCAAAGGTTACGTTGACTTCAGTGGACTTCATGTCCGTGTAATTATGGACATATATGCACATCCAGGCCATTACAGGAGTGAAGTCACTGGTGAAATTAGTTTTCCAGTTTAATAGCAATAGCAAGAATCTGCAAGACGTACATACTACATCATTGGTATTAAAATACTTGTTGGTTCCCCCCCCCCCCCAACTGAGTGCATGGTATAGTAATCAAATGGAAAAGAAACTTCAACATGCTGCAAATAAACGTATCTTGTCTGCCATTATTGAAAAACTTCTCTCTGCTATCTGTGTACCCGGGTGTCATGATGTCATTCATGCAATTGCAAATAAGAGAATATGTTGTATGCTTTATTGTGATATAATATGAAATGAATAGCTGATGAACATGAGAAAGCTATTTGGTTTATTTGGATTTATGGCCAAAGTAACTCAGGCTATGAGGCCCATGTATGAGCTAATTGCATTTGTTCTAACGGCAAGTTTGGAGAGACAGAGACCTAAAAAAGGAAAGGGAATGGATAAAAAAAAAAGCAAAAGGGAGGATTGTGCATGATTCCCTTTAAGAAATAAAGAAAAATATAAGGATTGAATTTTTTTTTCTGTTGGTGCGTGTGTTCCTTATTCAAATTCCTGTTGAGATGTTAATGTGACTTCACTGTTGTAATTTTCATTTTTTTTTTTTATTGAATATTAGATAGAAAGCTGATCTCTGTGTTTGTGGAACTGACATTTTTCAAGTAAAAATGCAACAAAATTCCAAAAGAGTTGTATTCTCTTTCTACTGGATATCTGAATTTTATAAAGTAAACTGCTAATGTTTTTGGTACTTGCCTTAAAAGAAACTGAATATATTGTAGAAAGGCACATATTGAAGTTACAGGTATGAACAGTAATTTCTTTTGTGATCGAGTGCAAGAAAATTTGTTACTGTTGTTTCCCTTAGAGATCTTCGATTATCTCAGATCACTTGATATTAATGTGGAGGACATGTGTTTTGGACTTTCCAGTGCACTCTCTAACTGAAATATATTAACTTCTGCCTTTGCAGATATTTTATATTTAATGTCAGAAAAGATTTGACACAATGTTTTAAGGTTGTGTGTGTGAGAGTGAGTAAGTAAAAGAATCATTAATATTTGTAGTATACAATTTTATTTTATATGTTGTGTTTATGTGTGTGTGTGTGTGTGTGTGTGTGTGTGTGTGTGTGTGTGTGTGTGTGTGTGTGTGTGTGTACACTGTTAATAAAATGTTTAAAAAATAAAACTTTATGTAGCATAGAGAAACACCAAATATATAGGCCTGGAGGATAGAACCTGTAAACTTGAGGGAAAAGATTAATATAACTAATAACAGGACTGTTGTCGTAAAGTATTGACAGTGGTGCAAGTCATCACGATTCTGAATGTATAATGAATGTCTATCTATCTATCTTTTCTATCCATCTATATATGTATATGAAGTGGCGAGTGTTTAGGGCTGCAACAAGATAATTAAATTTTATATATAATGTATGGTGATATTGTCTGATTTGTAGTGTTTGGCTTAATTTCATTGGCGATATTACTTTAAATTCATTGTTTCTTGTTAGAGCTCTGATACAAAATAGCACTGAAAGGTAGATTGTTGCATAGGTTGGTGCGAAAGACAAGTAAAGTGAATGGCATAGATTTTTCATAAATGATACAGTGCCAGTAACGTATATATGCATTGGAAGATGTTATGGATGTTTATGTGGAGTGGCTGAATAAGAGAAAGGAGCAAGTATGGGTATGTAGGAAGTGTGATATTCTGATGGACCATGAGGCTTGTTTAAATATGAGGGAACATGGTATCATAACAGAAACAGTACTTGAGGAAGATTGGCATTGTATGGGGGATTTGATTATTAGAGGTGTGGTAAATGAGAAGATGCACAAGGTTTGTTTTCCTGGAGATAAAATGAATAGAATGATTGAAGCATTGGATATGAGGAGTAAGCAAGCAAAGGAGTTGGTAGTAGTAAGGGACATATGACTTGGCTGGGAACAAGGAGAATGTAAGATTAGATATCAGGAGGTTCTTGAGAAGGATAAAAGATAACAGTGTGATAGTAAAGGTAGTCAGTGTATTTCCCAAGTATGAGAGTGATGATGAGATGAGTGGAGAGCAAAAATTAAATGATATGTTAGCAGAAATGTGTGAAGAAAAAGGAGTGCAGTTTATTAATGTGCGGAATGAGTTTGAAAGAAGAATTGAACTGTATAAGAGTGATCAACTGCATCTGAATGGTTTGGTGGGAGTCATTTGGAAAGAAAAGACTGCTGCTGGCAGGTAAAGAAATAAGTGCAGAGAATGAATCTGAGCAAGTAAGAAGCAATGTGAAAGAATGGGAAAGTAAGAAAAGAGGGATTGAAGTGGTGCTTGTGAATGGAGATGTCGGTAGCATGAGTGTAGAGAATGAGAGAACAAGTGTGCAAAACAAACAGGGAAACGGGGAAAGTCGGGGGGGGGGGGACAGCATGAGAAAGGCTTATGCTCAAAGTGGAAGCAAGTGTGTGTGTGTGTTGTAGACAAGAAGGGAATGGGATGGGATGTAGCCAGAACACATGGATTTGAAGGAGGTTCTGGGATGGATAAGGAGGAAAATAAATGGCTCAAGAAAGGTATGGAGAAGTCACATCTAATAAGAGGTATAAGTGAAACTTGTTATAGATCCAGAAATTAGCTGTTATGTTTGTATAATGAATGCTAGAAGTATCAAAAACAAGGGAAATGAAATGGTTGCTTTGATTGAGTTTGTTCACCCAAAAATTGTTGGAATAACTGAGACATGGTTCGATTAGGATGACATCCTGAGAGAAAAAGAGATAGAAGAATATAATTCAAAAGATATATTTCGGTGATTACACCACATTTTTTTATTATTCAGTTATATAAAACACTGAAATAATAGTTCCTGACAAGTTTCGTAAATCGTAGAATTTACATCTTCAGGGGGTAAATAGTTTAACTTAAAGTTTAAACAAGAGAATTAATAAATACAAATCATAACCGTCTGGCTATTCATAAAACTTAAATAACAGAATGCAGATATATAACATTATTGACGTTGAACAATACTGGACGATGTCACATGTTCTTGTTCTCGTTCATACAGTCCGAGCTCAGATTGAGGTAGATTTTTTATTAGAGCGGACCACACTTGATGGAGAATTAAACCTTGATTTTTATTGCATTGGGTTTTTTAGCATATTAGCAGCTTCTTTAAATTTTCTTATATAACTGTTGTTTTCTGTGTATTACATCGTCGTTTTATGCCAGAGTACATCGTGTCCTGTGGAAGTGGTAAGGAAAGCAAGACCCGTTTTTTGTTCTCTTTTGTATTGTACGTCTTTTTGGTGTTCAGCCATGCGTATTTCTCCAGATCTTCCAGTCTGTCCTACGTAGCAAATCCCGCAAGAGCAATGGATTTTGTAGACTCCTGGTTTTTTAAGAGGATGATGAGGTGGTTTTGGTGGGTGTAGGAATCTTGAGATTTTTTCCATAGGAAGGAAGGCCACTTTTATGTTTTGTTTGTTCATTAATTTGGCTAGCTTATCTGTAACATTTTTGATATAAGGAAGCGAGATTGCGTTTTTGTAATCCTGTTTTATTGTGTTGTTAGCTGGAGGCATTTTAAAGATTCTCTTGATGGTTTTTGTTTCATATCCATTCTGTTGGAGGATTTGTGTTAAGTATTTTAGTTCTTCATTACATCTTTCTTATGTGCTGGAGATATTGTATGCTCTGTCTTGAAGAGTTTTAATTAAGCTTATTTTTTGTGAAGGATGGTGGTGTGAGGTTGCATTTAGAAATCTTCCAGTGTTTGTTGGCTTCCTATATACTGAGAAGGAGAGTTTACTTTCTTCATTAACTTCTAATAGAATATCCAGAAAAGGAAGTTTTTTATTCTTTTCTTGTTCTAAAGTGAATTTTATGGTGTTGTGCAAATTGTTGAGATAATCTTTGAAATTGATAAGTTCATCTGTTGTTCCACTGAATATGATGAAAATATCGTCCACATAGCATAGCCATATTTTTGGTCTTTTATGGTAATTCTTAAGAGCATTGTTTTCAAATTTTTCCATAAATAGGTTTGCTAATGCCGTTGATAATGATGAACCCATGGCCAGTCCTTCTTTTTGTTCCCAGATTCTATCTTTATAGGTGAAAAAAGTATTGTTTATACAATGTTTAAAAAGATTCAAGATGTCCGGAGGGAAGAGGTCTTATAAGTGATTCAAAATTTCTCGTCTCAGGACGTTTGTAAACAAGCTGATAATGTCGAGACTTGCTAAGATGTCTGTTGGACCAATATGTATATCTTTCACTTTTTCTATGAAATGTTTACTATTTTTTATGAAGGAAGATGTTTTTCCTATATGTTGTGAGATCATGTTGGTGAGGTATTTCGCCAAGTTGGAAGTCGGTGAATCTCTTCCATCTACTATTGGTCTTAAAGGTATATCTGCCTTATGGATCTTTGGAACACCATATATTCTTGGTATCAAAGGATGTTTTGATTGTAAGTATTTTTTAAGTTCTTCCGTCCAGAGAGGCACTTTTTTTATTAGATCATTTGTTTTTTTGTGTGTAGGCCAAGTCATGGGTTTGTAGGTGTTGGTATCTTCCAGGAGGCTTTTCATTTTGTTATCATATTCTGTAGCATTTAAAACGACAGTTGCGTTGCCTTTATCTGCTTTTATTATGACAATATTTTTGTCATCCTTTAACTTTTTAAGGCAAACGTATTCATTGTAAGGTAGATTCCTACGAGGTAATCTGCTTTTTAATAGCAAAGCTGTACTTTCTATACAGATAAGATCTGCCGTGTTGTCCGGTAGATTTCTAATTCCTTGTTCTATTTGTGCTATGATATCAATTTTTGGAAGGAAACGTGGGGTTAAGGCGAAGTTAAAACCCTTAAGTAAAAGATTATTCTCCTCTTTTGTTAAGACTCTTGAAGAAAGATTAATAACAACTTTTGAATGATCTAGTTGTTTTTTATGTATTTCTTTCTTCTGAAGGAGTACATTGAACTTATGAATTAATGTATGTTTCTTCTGTTCTGAGATCGCTATGGCTTATGCCTGCAAGAAGAATATAATGTTTTTTGTGAAGACAGAAAGGGTAAAAGGGGAGGTGAGGGTGCTCTTGTTTATAGAAAAAGAGTTATGTCCATTAATTTATTTTATTTATTCATATGGTCAAATATAACAAAATAGGGCTATTTACATCTATTACAAATCAAGTTTTAAATTGGACAACCATTGCACTGTTCCTTTTGTAGCCTATGTAATTCCACTATTCCTGCCAACCCCTGAGAATGGAAAGTTGGAGAGGATTCCACTATCTGAGACATGGTTTGCAGAGCAGAGCATTCACAATATGGCTGATTGACAATTTTCCATTTATGAAGTAGATATTTACATCTTCCATGGCCCGTTCTAATCCTGTTTAGGGAGAATCATTGTTTGCATGGCAGTTCGAATCCAGGAGGCTCAGAACAGGGATCTTCAATAAATGATCGATTGGTAATGTTAAAATTGTTCCAACAATTCATCCATTCATCCTGAGGATTAAAGTTGAGTATTTCCAATAACTGTCCCTCAGACCAAAAGGGAGAACATGATCTGAGTTGGGTTCGTGGTGGATTGTTTAGTATATTTGAGATTGGTTGTAGAGGATTAGATTTGAGTTTCTTATATTTTTTTCAAAGTTGCAGTCTGTTTTTTAAGATCTTTTGCTAGGACATTTGCTAGAACAGGATGCTATGGTAGAGGAGTTGATATTTCAGAGTACCTAAGATAATACGCCAGGTTTGGTTCAGTTTTATATCTATTAACTTGGTGTGGGTACTTCTACTCCAGACAGGAGCACAGTACTTTGCTGTTGAGAAGACCAAAGCCATGGCTGACACCTTAAGTGCAGAGCCTCTGCATCCCCAGCCAGTTCCAGTCAGTTTAGAGATAATATTATATCTAGCTTCAATCTTATTTCCCAGTTGTCGTTTATGCTTTTAGTAGGTAAGATTTCTTTCTAGGGTGACTCCTAGATATTTTGGGTAATCTTCATGGTTTATGACTTTATTACAGAAATTAAGATTTGGTGTGCAGTTTGCTTCAGAATTGAGCAGATGGAATATAGATGATACAGTTTTTGCTGGATCTTAGATACCAGGAGTTGAAATACTTTTTCAGTTGTATTAGGTCATTGTCAAGGGATTTCTCCACTTTGCCAAAACTGGAGAAATCATTTGTGGGAGTCTATGGAAGGTAAGTCTGATATATAAATTTTGAAGAGAACTGGGGTCAAGACCAATCCCGGGGGAGAGGCCATTTTGAAGGAATCTTGTCCTGCTTTTTCTTGCAAAAAAGCTGCACATGGAATTTATGATTTGAAAGCATTGCATTTAGAAGAGTAATTATTTTTTTGCATTGGAGGATATTTTGCTAAATTATGTCCATAAAAGGTAGAGATGGAAGGAGTAAAAAATGATGGCAATGGTTTTGAGGCAGTATGATTTGAGATAGATATGAATATAATGAAATAATTAGTCAGATGTTGCGATACACCTAGTAACGTGGAGGGTAGTGATCATGAAATGTATCACCAAATTAGCAAAGCAAATAGGAAAAGGGTGATTATTATGTATGATTTTAATTATGCCAATATAGACTGGGATGCAACCGAAAGTAAAGAAAATTAATTTCTCAAGTTTTTAAGCAACAGTTACCTCAGACAGCATAGTATGCAACAGATGGCACATGAGGATTGAGGGTCTTGGATTTGATCATCTCATCAGGGAATGTCATTATAAATGAGGTATCAAATCTCCCTCCAGTTCGTGAGAGTGACAATGGAGTAATTACCTGGGTAGTTGCCAACCATGTGAGGAAAGGGTATATGTGGAACTGCAAGTTTGGTGATTACGAGAAGCTCAGGAGACAGCTAAAAACTTTGTCATGGAATGAGCAGTTGGGTGAAAAGGAGATCACTGCTACTCAGATGCTATTCAAGAACTATCAATTAGCAGTAATATCTAAATGTATTCCAAGCATCAGAAAGTTAAATAAAGTAGATGCGAAATGAATGAATGAAAAGATTAAGCAATACAGAGAAAGAAGGCAGTATGGAGGTAATATAAAATGAGTGGTAATAATTAGTTCCATGAGGGGTATAAAGAATAGGTAAGAAGGGTGACCTGGTTGGTAAGGGTAGAAAAATGTGCAGTATGAGCAGCAGTTAGCTAATGAAGCAAAAAAAAAAAAAAGAATGTTGATGGTTGGATGGCATTGATTGGAGAAAATGGTGTAAGGACAACTGCTGCAGAAGATATAGTTGAGATATTACATGAGTAGTTCATAAAGGTCTTTCATCCTTTTGAATGTGATATCATGGAGAGTTTGAGAGCAGTGGATGATGATGAGGAGAGATTGATTGTGAGTAAGCAAGTAGTATATTTGGAATTGAGGAAACTTGATAATAAGGTGGGACTTGATATCACCACGTATGTTGAAGGAATGTTCTAGGGAGTTGACATCTGCCTTGCCACATTTGTTTAATACAAGTCTTACACTAGGTCACGTTCTTAAGGAATGGAAAGAAGGCAAGATTGTACTGCTTCATAAGGGAGGTGACAGTTCTCAAGCATCAAATTATATGACAATGTGTATGTCAGGTGTTGTGGTTAAAGTGTTAGTGAGGCTAGTGAAGAAATTCTGTATCCTGGTTACAGAATTGGATTGACAACAGTATCTTTGATGGATAGCATTAATTTGCTAAAGTGAGGTCATGTTTTAGTAATCTACTTACTTATTACAATAATGTGACAGCTGCATTGAATGATAGAGATGAATTCACAGTAGTATACTTCGATTTTGCAAAGACTTTTGTTTCATTATCACATGACAAGTTGATAGTCAGTCTAGAGTAAATGGGGTTAGATATTAGACTAGTGCACTGCTGAATTGGAGATTGGCTATCTGATAGTCATCAAGTTGTGTATAGGGGAGTAATATCCCAGAGGAAAGTCACTAGTGGTATGCCTCAAGGTTGTGTTTTAGGGCCATTGCTGTTTAACCTGTATGTTAATGATATTGGGGAAGATTTGAATCTGCATATTCAGTTGTTTGCACATGATGCAAAGTTGGGAAGAACTATAAGGAGTATAACAGAAGTTGTGGTCTTAGAAGACTTAAATAGACTGAGTGAATGGGCATGGGAGTAGGGATACCACTTCAATGTTGTGAAATGTAAGGTTTTAAAATTTGAAAAACATCAATGGGGTGTAGAATTTATGCTTGGTGGGGATATGTTTGCCACACTTAGTAGGCTGAAGTCCAAACCCAACCTGGCCCCAATTCAACATGGATTGAATTGGGACCAAAACTCCTGAGATATGTGTAAAGGGCCTCTTCATTTCCATCACTTTTTCTTGCAGTGAATTCACTCCAAAACCCTAATATGTTTGTGCCTTATAATACATCTCATGCTGCATCAATTGTTGCACAGAATAATCAGAGCCATACTCAGAGCTTAAGCAGTGGGTCCTGTTTGAGAATTATATCACGGTCTCCAGCACAAGTCAGTTTTACCGTGAGCAATAAATATATGGGATTAACCTTATAGGTCGAAAGTTTATATAGGCACATGGAATGTACAGGGTGTACACAATGGATACTCTTAATATTACCTGTAAAGAGATGGAAAGGTATATAATAGATTGAATGGAGAAGGTCATTTCAAAATACAAGATGGCAAGCTAGTTGTTTATTCATGAGGTAGTGACTCAAATCATCACATCATGGGGTAACTATTGTACCACAAGAGCTTTTCTTGGTAATAATCTCATTAATAACAGGATATTTTGTATTAGACTTAAGGCTCATCCTACCAATGTGTCAGTCGTGGTAGTTTATGCACCTCACACAAATAAGCCTAATGCAAAGCGTGAGGAATTCTACAAAATCCTACAGACTGTATTGGATCACTTACCAAGGAAGAATGCACTTTTCATCTTAGGGGCCTTTAATGCAAAAGTGCGAAAGAGTATGAGAGTAAGGCTTGAGTGTGGCATATTTGGTCTGGGGTGAACATAACACCCATTGTGAATGACTGTTGGAATTTGTCCATTCTAACAGATTAGTCATTGCCAGTACTTGCTTCCAGAAATGCCCACAGTGGACTTATACTTGGACATCTAACATTGATAGGTCACAGCACCAGATTAATTATATCTTGGCTCTCCAATGGTGGAAGACCACCATTCTTGATGTGCATACTTGTCCTGGTACTAACCGTGGTACTGACCATCAGTCAGCTAGTAAGAGCCAAAGCAAGACTGAGACTCTGAAATCTTTTAAATCAGTCCCATCCAACTAGCCTGGATGTCAAAGTAATCCCTAGTTGTTCACAGAAGAAACATCAACACAGTTGGATGAACTTTTGGAGACTAGTGAGGAGAACTCAGCTGAAATTCTATGGGAAGGAGTCAAGGTTATTGCTGATGATAAGGCCAAGAAGTATCTAAGTTGAATTAGAAGACCAAGAAACCCATGGATATCAGATGCAACATGGGATCTGATCAAAAGGAGGTGGCTGATGAAACAAAGGGACACAAGGACTGAAGAATATAAAAGATTATGTAGAGAAATCAGAAAAGTCATTAGACCGGACAAGGAAAAATTTTATGGGCTAAATGTGAAGAGATAAAGAACCAGATGAAAGGCACAATTATAAAAGGATGTTTCATTTAGTTCATGACCTAAAGAACAAGTTTAAGTCCAAATTGAATATCAATCAAAGACTGGAATAGAGTTAGAAAACACAGATGTAAAAAGTATTAAGGAACTGTATAGAAGAAAGGATAATGACCTTAAAAAGCACCTTAAAAGACAGAAATATAAGATCTGATAATATTAGAATGTTGACAGATAACAGGCTAAATCTGGAGGAAAATTATTCATAGGACATTATTAGCGATGTAATTTTTCATGTAGTACTAAAAGATCCTGTACACCCCCTGAGGGTATATGTCAAGAATTTGGTGATGATGATTTTCTGGTCTCTGGAATGTTAAGTATGAAGAAAGGTTGAAAAGATGCAATTTACAGGGTCTAATGGATAGGAGTGATATGATAGAGATAAGTTGGTAAGGGGTTGGTACAGGATTATCATTGAAGAGGTTTTCCATAAAATGGTGAGTAATAATGTAAGAACAAGAGATTATTCCCTGAAGCTGTGTAAAGAGTTTGTGATTAAGAGAGTGAGAAACAGTTTTTTTTGCATGGACAGTTGCGAATGGTTGGAATGCATTGTTGCCTGAGAGTATGGGGGTCTGTAGAGAATCTGAATGTATTTACGAGGGTGGTCTGAAAAATTCTTCGCCTAACAATGAAAAAATGTTTTTATAATTTCAAATTTATTTTTATTTTTCAACATAATCTCTCTTAAGACTAATACATTTATTCCAGCGATGCCCCAGCATCCATTATCCCGTCCCTGTAGTGGTTCTCAGTATGATCTGCAAAACACCCCTCTACAGCTGCAATCACCTCTTCATTCAAAGAAAAACGCTGACCAGCGAGGAAGAGTTTTAGCTTTGCGAAGAGATAGAAGTCAGAGGGGGGGCCAAATCTGGGGAACATGGTGGATGTTCTAACAATTCATAGTGTAGATCCTTTAATTTTCCCATTGCGAAAACACCTTTGTGGGCAGGTACATTGTCCTGATGAAAGATGATTTTTTTTCTTCTGCAAACTGGGTCTTTTCTCACAAATTTTTTCATCTAGTCTGGTTAAAAGATCGGAATAATATTCCCCAGTTATTGTTTTAACCTTTTCAAGATAATTAGTAAACAAAATGCCTTTAACATCCCAAAACGACGATTCCATGACCTTTCCTGCTGATGGAACCAACTTTGTCTTCTTTGTGTTGAATAACCGGCTTCTGTCCACTGTTTTAACTGCTGTTTGGATTCTGTAATTGTCAATCCAAGTATCATCCATAGTAATAAATCTATGCACAAAATCAGTTTTATTCTTGTTAAAACACTCCAAACACTGTTCAGAGATTTTCATGCGAGTGCATTTTTGATCTGTTGTGAGCAAGCATGGCATCCATCCTGCACAAAGCTTTTTCATTTGCAATTCTTCATGCAAAATATATCCTACGTATTCTTTTGAAATGCCTATGGTCTCAGCAATTTCACACACTTTTGACTCGCTGGTTATCCAATATCATATCGATGATTTCTGGTGTTGTTACACTTTTTGGACGTCCTTCACATGGATCATTTTCAAGGCTGGTGCGATTCCGTTTAAACTCGGCAGCCCATTTCCTAATTATTGAAAATGAAGGAGAAGAGTGCCCATATACTTTTATGAACTTCAAATGAATTTCTTTTGGTGTTAAACCTTCGTTTACAAAGAATTTTATAACTGCACGATACTCAATTTTATCCATTTGAAGGGATACAGACAACACTTTTGCTTCAGCTGTATAAAACAAACTACTTGATAGAATGACTTGTAATTTCACATGGATGCTTATAACAGATGTACCAACTTGAAAAAAAAAATCTTGCCGATAGTGTTGCCATCTATGGTCGAGGCTGAGAACTTTTCAGGCCACCCTCGTAAGGCATGTATGATGAGCTGTGTGTATGACAAAGGGACTTCCTGCTATGAGTCTTTGACTCCATGGGGATGTTGGGATGATAATAATAATAATAACAAACATCTACAGCACTGCAACATTAACCACAGTTTAAATATTTGAGGGTAAAGAACAACTATTCAGTAGTCTAGAACAGTGCTTCCCAAACTTCTAGATGTCAGGGCCCCCTTTCCAAAAATTAAAATATTTCACGGCCCCCCCTTGAAAAAAAATCGTAATAGAGAGATATATTATTATAATATTTATTGTATTTATATTCAATACAAAATATGCACAGCAAATATTGCAAAAATCAAATGCAAATATTACATTTTTTGCCTCTTACCGTTTGGTTCTGAATACGATGCGGGCTGTTCTGGTAAAATATGAAATACTGTCCTTTTTTTTTTTTTTTTTTTTTGAGTCTGTTTCTGCTTCTTCTGATTGTTCGCGGGAATTTTTTTTTATTTTTTATCAGCCACTTATCCATCTCAGGGTTAAATTTTTTAATGTAGAATCGATCAAATAATATCACCACTTACCGATACTGGCACACCACAGACTGATAACATGAAATTAGTGAATATTACCTGAATAAGGGAATCCCCGGACCAGGAACATTTTTCTCTTTTGTGACTTTTCTCCCTTTACGGTAATTAAGCCTAATGCGAAACAGACAGCAAAGGCAGGTTATTAAAACGTGCATATGATTGGCGCAGTATTAACAAAAGATCGCGCAACCGAAAGATAAAAGCATAGCTGACAATTGAGTTGAAATGCTAACTCTCTTCGACCGAATTCCATATGTGAAACTGCCATAACATTCATTATATATATATATATATTACTTAGTTTTAACACTTTTACGAATTTTAACACGTTCGGTTGAATTTTATTGCTGCCTTCGGAAATCGAACTCACACACATCTAATTAATAACAATAGTTTTTAGTTAGACTCTGTATTTGTCCATGCAACATATGGTTTTGTTTCAGTCTATACAGCATAGTTTCTGTATGAGGGGACATGTGATTCATTAATTAGTGTGTTTTTATCCCAGTTGTCTCTAATTGCACTATTTGTTGAGAAATATATTACACAGACTGCTCATACCTTATTCACTGGCATAATAAAAGTACTTGTTTTTATTGCCTCTGCAGTATAGTGGCTGTTAGGGAGGCGTGTTGTTTACCACTGCAAGCGAGTTACTATCTCCCCACATGAACTTGTTTAAGCTTTTTTTTATGTGTGAAGTATGTGCGAAACTTTTATTGGTAACAGAAAACTAGCTCGGATAACAGTGATAATATAAAACGAGTTTTGATATGTATATAAAGTCAATATCAACAGTCCCTGATTACGAACGTTTGATGAAAGGGACAGGAAGATTTGGAGCTTCCCTGGAGAGCATTCGAAGTAAATACAATTAACCACTGCTTTGAAATGAAACGTATGAATAAGCAATATTTACTAATATTCATTAAGCGGCGAAATACGCAGGAAGCAAAGTTTGTGAACCAACACCAATGTGTGCATTTTTCCATTAAAATATAAAAAATAACAAAAAAGAAATAATAAAAGTTAAATACGTTTCTTTTAAAATAAAAAAATCTACTTAGTCCTAAAACATTTTAAATTTGTTTTCATTATTTCACGGTCCTCCTCAACAAAACCTACGGCCCCCAAGGGGGCCACGGCCCACAGTTTGGGAAGCGCTGGTCTAGAACATGGTCATAAAACTAGGAATGTATACAATTCTAGGTTGACATTACATATCATATTGCTACTGAAAGTGCATTTGGTTTTACTTTAATCTTGTTGAGCAGAACTGTTTTTCAGCAAGTAACTTTCAAAGTCGTCATCATACTGTGCCTGATTCATATTTTAATTGTCTCACTGCCATTGAGTTAAGCTACAACCAGAACTGGAAAACACTATAATTTTCATCTTACTTCCCTAATATAGCTGCTCATGACTTGCCGAGGCACAAAAATTTTCAAACTGTTCATCTGTGCACTATATACAGATTATCCACTGGGTGCATACATATATTCAAAAACATTGCTCTGCAACAATGAATTATTGCAGTGATGATGTCTTGTTTAACACTAGGTTCAATTTTTCATCTATGTGAGAAAATATTTCCAGATGGCCCTTGATAGTTTGAAGATTGTAAGCTATATGAGACAAAAAAATAATAATAATAAAATAAAAAATAGACAAATGAAAGTCCTTGTTGCCGTTATTTTTTTTTTCCTCAGCACGTATTTGAAACAATCTTTTTAAAAGATAAGTTAAATTATTTTTAAAAGATCTTTGTGTTTTAGCTTTCTATTTAATGTATATATCATTATTTTAGGTGGTGGATAGTTCTGAATTTCATGAACTTATCCATGAGGATGCATCCCAAGTAAAGCAACGTCAAGAAACAGACTCAATTTCTATTATTGATGACATCCGTTACCATGTAACGAGCAGTGTTCAGACTTTTTCTGCCATGGAAGATGCTAATGAAAAGTTGATTTTGATCGATAGGTTGTTGGAAAAATTAGGCCTTGATGCCTAATCCTTTATTACATTGTATAATTATGTAAATAAAGAAAGATGTTAAAGATCTCTCCTATCATTAATAATAAATGTAAATATTGTTGAAAAACTACTTTCTGCCAATATAGCATTATTACTTTAATACTAGTTAAATGGATTTCTTATAAACTTGAGTCACTTTTGCATTTGCATGAATATTTTCAAGATTGTAAAAAAATATATCTAATAAAATTGTCAAAATATTTTATGTGCACTGAAACTTGCTCAAGTATTTTTCATTATTGATTCATAAAACACAAGTCTATATCAATATATAAGAATTTATCAAAGACATATACTAGACTAAATTTATTGAAGGCAACTAAACTCGCTGAAGAACGTGGTCATGGATTTGAACTGTCGTGTCACAATTCACGACAGTGTGACTTCTGTCGTGAATTGTGCTACATTTTTTTCAGTAATACAAGTGGTTTGGAGTTTAGTTGTTGTTTTTGTGTGGTGTTATTTTTCAGTTACCGAGAAGGTGAGTTGAGAGTAGGACACATCTACAGTGGAAGAGAAGAAGAAGATAAGTTTTTGTATTTAGTTACTTCATATAGTTAAATATATTGGCGTTTATACATATGGTATTGCGTACGTAAATTAGCTTACAGTAGAGCGTTTAGTATTTAGCATTTAGTTGTAGTAGTTCCTCGGCACTATTTGAATGATGGAGGCAGCCACAGCTCTAATTACAAATCACGTCACCAAGTCCTCCTCCATTAGGGACTCTGTTTTGCATAACATAATACAGAATTTTGTGGCATGCAGTGCTTGTGATATGTATGTGTCCCAGAAGGTTGATATGTGGTGGATGAGAGAAGGGGGAATGCATATATGTGCAAAATGTAGATAATGGGAGAAACTTGGTGAGTTATATAATACAGTAACTGACCTCCTTGCGTCTGGGGCGGGCGAATCACAACCTAGAGAGACGAGTAGTGTGATAGAGGGTAAGAATGACGAGTGGAATATGAATGAAAAAATAAAAGTGGGGAGTATGGAAGGCTTGATTGATTGTGAAGTTTTAGGAGATTGTGCTGATTGGGAGGATGAATGGTGAGCAAGAGTGGCTAACTTGCAGAGAGAGAGATAGATTAGCTGAAAGAAGAGGTGGAATGTATCAGGAATGACATGAGAAGTATGAAAGATGAGATAAGATGAATAAGAGTAGGAGTGAGAGAGAGTTATTGGAATGATAGAAGAGGAGAGAATAGAAACAGTCGGAGAGAGGGAATGAGAAGAATGCGAGGGAGTGCTGGAACCAGGTAGAGCATGATGCCAGGACAGCAGGTAAGTAGGGGAACACAGAGAGAAAGGGTTAGAGAAAAGAGAGAGAGAGAGAGTGAAGGATGCAGGTGAGCATTCAAGGAATGGAGTGGTGAGAGGTATAATGTATGGAAACTCGATGATCCGCAGTGTGCAAGATAGGATGTCAGAGGAGTGTTTACCTGGAGGAATGATAGAAAGTGTGGCTATGGCAATTAAGCAGGGTGAAAGCGTGGATGAGACAATTGTGATGGTGGGTACGAATGATTTGAGAGGCAGTGTAAATTGGGTGGCGAGAGATCTGAGATTCATGCTTGAGGTTGTATAAAAGAAAACACAGAGAGGAAAGATAGTGTGTGTGTGTTACCCAGGTATGATAATAACAAGCTGAGCAGAAGAGCAGTAATAATGAATAGCATAATAGCCAGAATGTGTTAGAAGGGAGGATTGGAATATGTGGATGCTTGGAAGGCATTTGAGGACAGAAAGGAGCTGTATGTAAGAGACCACTTGCATTTGAATGAGGAAGGATATCGGCATTTGGAGAGATTGCTTTTTCTGAACGAGTCGGTGCATCAATGCAGGGAAACTAGAATTCCCAGCATGCATGAATGCAGGGTGGCCTCTTGTAGGAATGGGTGCTTTGGGGGGGAGAGGAATGTGGAGTCTGGAGGGGATAATGATAGGTATAGAAGCAGTGACATTTTTATGCTTTACACTAATGCCAGGAGTATCCAGAATAAAGGAGATGAATTAGTGGTGTTGATAGCATCAGCCTGGCCAAAGATTATTGGGAGATCTGAGACATAGTTGACAGAAGATGATATAATAACAGGAATAGAAGTAGCATGGTACAGCATTTTTCGGCAGGGTAGGAAGGGAAAACACAGTCGTGGAGTACTGCTTATGATAAGTTAGGACTTATCATAAGCAGGCTTTGGAAGGCAGTGACACTAATGGTTTTGAAAGGATATGGTGTGAGATAGAGGTGGGCAAGACAGGATATTTGGTGGAATGTTGCTACAAGCCAAGGAGCACAGAGGGTGGGGAGCAGGAGATGTTTAGGCAGTTGAGCTTGGCAACTGTGAGAAGAATGATTATTTTGGGAGATTTTAACTACACAGTATAAGCTGGAAGGAGAAAAATGCATGTAGTAACAAGAGAATGGAATTTCTAAAATTCTTGAGGGAGAAATGTCTGGGCAACATACAATAGAAGGAACAAGAGGTTCAAGAGTTTTGGATTTGGTCATAGCATCAGAAGAGCTGATAATAACCGAGATGACATCTCCTCCTCCTTCCCACGTTGGAGAGAGTGACCATGTGGTTTTGACTTGGAAGATAAATAGACATGCAGGAGTATCAAAGAAAAGGAAGCGTATGTGGAATTATAATGCAGGTGATTATAATAGCCTTAGATATCAACTTGGGACAGTTCCATGGAAGACCGGGATATCACTGGTGTGTGAAAAATTGTGAAGGAATATTTGCTGGCAGCAATAGTAAACTGTATTCCATGAGTGAAGAAGAGAACTCAATTTGGTGTAAAGTGGATGACAAACAATATCAAACAGGAACTGCAGGTAAAAAAGAGGTTATAGAAGAGATATAAGGAGAGGGGTGGAGAGCAGATGCATGAAGAATATGACTAATTTTGGTAATTATGGACTTTACAACTGTGTTATAACATCATCTGGAGTAGTTAGTACTACTCCAGATGATGACCTTGATATGAAGGTCGAAATGTCGGGAAATTAAAAATAGATATTTATAACATGGTTGTAAAGCCCATAATTTCCAAAATGAATGCTGATCACTGTGCAGCACAAAAAGAAATATAACACTCAGGCCAGGAGAGTGACTGGCATGGTGAGGAAGGCAAAACTGGAATATGAGAAGAGATTGACATTAAGATCCAAAGAAAATCCAAGGGAATTTTTTATCTATGTGGCCAGTAGGAGGAGAAATGATTGTGCAAGAATGACATTCTGGGATAAAAATGGGAATAGAGTGGCTGATGCAGAGGACATAGTGGAGTTGTTCAATGATCACTTTATTGGAGTATTTCTTCCTGGAGAAGGGTGCAAGAGGAGAGTGTGTTCCAAATACTGAGTACTGTGGATGTCAGTAAAGCTGTGGAACTGGATGGTATTTCACCACGGGTTTTGATAGAATGTGCTAAAGAACTGACAGCTCCGTTGACTTGGCTTTTCAATGAAAGTCTGGCTATGGGAAGGTAAGATAGTGCCATTGCATAAGGGTGGTAGCAGACTAAATGTGTCTAACTATAGACCAGTTGGTGTTTCATCAGTAGTTGTAAAGATCTTGGCTAAATTAGTGAGGGACCATATACAGCGTTGGCCAGATGAGGGTAATGTTATCTGTGAGAATCAACATGGATTTGTTAAGGGACGCTCTTGCTTTATTAATATGGTTGCCTTTTATAATAAAGTGCAAGAGCAGTTGATGAGGGAAAGGCATATACTGCCATTTTTTTGGATTTTGCAAAGACATTTGATAGGGTACCATATGATAAGCTGATACTTAAGTTGCAGCGCATGAGTTTAGATGTCGGGTTAGTCAACTGGATTCAGGATTGGCTGTCTGATAGGTATCAGAGAGTTGTGTATGGTGGAGCAGTATCAAGGAGGCAGAAAGTTACAAGTGGCTGACCTGTATTGTTTAACTTTTATATCAATGACATTGTCAATGGATTGCAGGGGGATATTCAGTTGTTTGCAGATGATGTGAAGCTGGGAAGAGTTATTAGTAATAGTGCAGATGTAACAGCCCTGCAAGAGGATTAAATAAACTAGACAGATGGGCGAATGAATGAAACTTCATTTCTGCTGTTTGAATTCGTTTTTCATCTTTCCTTTTTATGGTCCATGTTTTGCTTCTATATAGTAGAGTTTTAATAACTTCACAACTGTTAAATAATTGAGAAACCAGAATACATATTTGTTACTGTATGCGTGCTGGAACATTGCTACTTGTTGTCACGTTCTGTGGTTCACGTGTGCTATATTAACTGCCACAGACCTAGGATATAGCACATGTGAACCACAGAACATGACAACAACTAGTAATGTTCCAGCACACATACAGTAACGAATATATCATTTGTATTCTAGTTTCTCAATTATTTAACAGTTGTGAAGTTATTAAGAACATCTAGTATGTGTAATTTATTGTCAATAAACTTTTGTTGTGTAAATTGTTTATGCACCATTACCTCTGATGATAAGTCTTACAACACACAAAACTTCTTGGGTTTTTTAATTGTTTATTTTTAATAAACTATTTATATTAATATGTGGTCTCATTACCGAAAACTACATACAGAATCCATGATCACTTCCAATGCACTATTGACATTCTTTCCTTGTAGTTTTGTATGCCACTGCACTGCTCCAAGCCACCACCTAAGTTTGTCGTAATTCTTCATTTTGTAGTTTCACAGCGGCACGAGTGAAGAGAATAAGAGAGAATGAACATAGAGCGGACAGGAAAATGGATGGGTCAGGGTAGACAGGGGACACTGCGTGAAAAGTGTAGATGATGATTTCAGGAGTAGATGTGTTACGGCAGAAGAGAGGATTAAGACAGATGTGGGAGTGACATTTAGGTCTGGGGAAGGATGTAATATTAGTGACAATAGACAGGAATGGACAGAGGAGAGGAGAGTGTAGATGAGTCGTGTCTATGAGTTGGGGTTAGCAGGACTTGCTATAGAAACAGAAATGCACTAGTATGTACATTTACAAATGCTAGAAGTATTCAAAACAAGGGGAATGAAATTGTAGTGTTGATAGAGTACATTCACCCCAATATTGTTGGTATAAGTGAGACATGGTTGAACGAGGATGACATTCTGACAGGAATAGAGATGGAGAGATATGTCGTCTTTTGCAAAGACAGGCAAAGCAAAAAGGAGGAGGAATGTTATTGATGATGGCAGAGCAGTTGTGCCCATCTGGGGTGGAGATGCAAGGAGCAAATACTGGTAGTAGTTTTGAAGTAGTATAGTGTGAAGTTGAGGTGGACAGGATGAAATGTTTGGTAGGGTGTTGCTATAGATCTAGTAATGTGGAAGGCAGTAAGAAGGAAATGTTTAGACAAATTAGTCTGGCTAATAAGAAAAGGTTGATCATTATTGAGTGATTCCAATTATGATAATACCAACTGGAATGACGAGACAGCATCAGGAACCAAAGAGAATTAATTTCTTGAGTTTTTAAGGGCTAACTACCTTAAGCAGTATTATTATTATTATTATTATTATTTGACACCTCCAGGGAGTCCAAAGACTCATCGAGGGAGAGTGTGCCAACAGCATCGAACAATTGGTCCCCTTCCAACTACTAACCGCGCTCAAACTTACTTAACTGAGCCATTAGTAGCAGAGATACTCTACCAATCGACCAACCTTTGCCGGCAAAGGTTGGTCAATTGGTAGATATGGTAGTATGTAACAGATGCCACACATGTGATCAAGGGTCTTGGATTTGATTATCTCATCAGATGTTGTTGTGAAGGAAGTGTCACATCTTCCTCCACTTAGTGAAAGTGATCATGAAGTGATCACTTGGGTGGTGGCCAGCCATATCAGGACTTCTGTGAGAAAGAGTTATATGTGGAACTATAAGGCATGTGATTATGGCAAACTCAGGAGGTATTGTATGCCCACAGTTCATAGAACCAGGGCTGCTGGCAGATTGCCAAAAATAGTCGATTCATGCTGAAGGGGAGAAAGAAATAAAGGATGTACTAATTGGTCCAACACATAACATCATGTGCTTTATACATAAAATTTTATGTATACATAAAACTTTAAAAACTACAATATTTATAAAAGAAAAGTTAATTTTCCGACATGTAATAATAAACAACTCATCCCACAAGATGGATTGATTACCCTATTATCGGAATGGATTCTCCTTCTGACGTGCAGAAATGTCAAAATGTCTCACATCTGTGGGTGTACAGTGGCTTGCAGTGATATCATGGAATGAGAAATTGCATGGCAAAGAATCAATGCTGCTTGTTCTCCACTCAGGAATTATCTGGGCAGAGGCAATCACTGAGTGTATTCCAAAGGTCAGGAGATTAAATAAGGCAGGTGTAAAATGGATGACTGAAGAGGTGAAGCATGCAATCTTGAAGACGAAAGCATTGTGGAGGCAGCACAAGATGAGTGGAGATAATCAATCATGAGTACAAAAAACAAGCAAGGAAGGTGACTCACTTAATAAGGGTAGCAAAAATGCAGTATGAGTAGCAGTTAGCAAATGACACTAAAAGAAATCCTAGGGAATTTTTTCAATATGTGGCCAGCAGAAGGAAGAATGATCATGGGAGGATGATGCTGGTCATTGATAATGGGAGAATGATAAACACTGAAGAGGGTATAGTATAGGTGTTAAACGAGCAGTTCATGAAAGTATTCCATCCTTGTGATTGTAACATAATGCAGAACTTGAGAATGGTGGGAATGAGGGAGGAACCACTGATGGTGAGTGAACAGGGGATATATGAGGAACTGAATAAACTTGTTGTCAACAAGGCCATGGTGCTTGATGGTATATCACCACGTGTCTTGAGGGAATGTTCCAAGGGGTTAACAACAGCTTTTAATATGAGTCTGTTTAGCCCAGCTCCCAAAGGAATGGAAAGATGGCAAAATTGTTCTGCTTCATAAAGGAGGTGATAAGTTTCAGGCTTCGAATTATAAGCCAATCTGCTTGTCTAGTCAAGGTGTTGAAGAAGCTAGTGAGGACAAGGATTCAGAACTGTGAGTTCTGAATAGCAGCAGTATAATTCTCTTTAATGGACAGCAAGGGCTTGCTAAAGAAACATCATGTTTTGGCAGTCTGCTTACTTATTATAACAAGGTGATGAATACATTGGACAAGGATAATGCATATACAGTAGTACATTTCAATTTTGCAAAGGCTTTCAATAAGATTGCCACATGACAAATGAGTAGTTAAATTGTAGATTAATGTATTGGATTGTCTGATAGTATAAACGGGTTGTGTATGGAGGGGGAATGATATCGCAGAGGAAAGTCACTAGTGGCATACCCCAGGGATCTGTTTTGTGGCCATTGTTGTTTAATTTGTATGTAAATGACATTGCAAAGGGCTTAAATGGTGACACACAAGGGTGGCCTGGTTCTCGGCCTAACAATGAAAAAACAAATTTATAATTTCAAAAGTATTTTTATTTTTCAACATAATCTCCCTTAAGACTAATACATTTATTCCAGCGATGCTCAAGCCCCATTATCCCTTTCCTGTAGTGGTTCTCAATAAAATCTGCAAAATACCCCTCTGCAGATGCAATCACCTCTTGATTCGAAGAAACACTCTGACCCGCTAGGAAGAGTTTTAGTTTTGGGAAGAGATAAAAGTCAGAGGGAGCCAAATCTGGGGAGTAGGGTGGATGTTCCAACAATTCATAGTGCAGATCCCTTAATTTTCCCATTGCAAGAACACCTTTGTGGGCAGGTACATTGTCCTGATGAAAGATGCTTTTTTCTTCTGCAAATCAGGTCTTTTCTCACGAATTTTTTTGTTTAGTCTGGTGAAAAGATCGGAATAATATTCCCTCGTTATTGTTTTACCCTTTTCAAGATAATTAATAAACAAAATGCCCTTAGCATCCCAAAACACTGATGCCATGACCTTTCCTGCTGATGGAACTGACTTTGCTTTCTTTGGTGCTGAACAACCGGCTTCTGTCCACCGTTTGGATTCTGGTGTGTAATGGTGAATCCAAGTCTCATCCATAGTAATAAATCGATGCACAAAATCAGTTTTATTCTTGTTAGAACGCTGCAAGCACCATTCAGAGATTTTCATGCAAGTGCATTTTTGATCTGCACTTGCAAATCAAAAATGCAAGTGAGGAAGTGCGGCACCCATCTTGTGCAAAACTTTTTCATTTGCAATTCTTCATGCAAAATATATCCTACGTGTTCTTTTGAAATGCCTATGATCTCAGCAATTTCACACACTCTGACTCGCCGGTCATCCAATACCATATTGTGCACTTGATCAATGATTTCTGGTGGTGTTACACTTTTTGGACGTCCTTCACATGGAACATCTTCAAGGCTGGTACAGTCCTGTTTAAACTCGGCAGCCCATTTCTTAATTGTTGAAAATGAAGGAGAAGAGTGCCCATGAACTTCGAATGAATTTCTTTTGGTGCCTTCTTTTGCAAACAATTTTATAACCTCACGATACTCAATTTTATCCATTTCAAGGGATACAGACAACACTTTTTGCTTCATACAGCTGTATAAAACAAACTACGTGATAGAATGACTTGCATTTTCACATGGATGCTTATGACAGATGTACCAACTTAGAAAAAAAATCTTGCGCCGATAGTGTTGCCATCTATGGTCAAGGCCGAGAACTTTTCAGACCACCCTCATACAGTTGTTTGCAGAGGATGTAAAGTTGGGGAGAGTTATGAGAAGTAGAGCAGATATTGTAGCTTTGCAAGTCAACCTAAATTTACTGTCTGAATGGGTGAGTGTGGGATGCCAAGTTAATGTTGCGGTGTGTATGTTTTTAAAATTTGGGAAGCAAAGATAGGGATGCAGAGTATAGAATTGGTGGGGATAGTTTGGAGGCGATGAAGGACTTAACTGTTGTGGTGGATAGGGACTTGAAATTTCGTGGACATTTTTCTAAAACTGTGTGGACAACATAGCAGATTATGGGAATAATGTGGAGAACACTGACATGTAGAAGTAAGGATGTTTTGATTCCATTGTACAAGACTTTGATCAGGCTGCATATGGATTATTGTGCACAGATTTGGTTGCCAGGTTTTCAAAAGGATGACAAGATGTTTGAGAGGATTCAGTCAATTGACTAAGTTGGTTACTGGTGTCTAGAATATGAGGACAGATTGAGAGAATGCAAATTACAGAGCCTAGTGGATACAAGGAAGAGGGCAGATATGATCGAGAAGTATAATTTGGTAAGGGGGAGTAATTACCAGATTAGCGTGATTTGATTTTTCATAGAATATCTAGAGACGGGAGGGGAGAATAAGATGCCATGGTGAGTAGATTTTTTGTAGAGAATGGTGGGTGATTGGAACGCATTGCATGAGACTGTGGTGAGTGCATTTAATTCAAGGTACAATGAGCTCTGCATGTGAGAGTAGGACCTTCCACAAAGAGTCTCTTGACTCCATGGAGTTCTGTTGATGATGATAATAATAAGAACAGAAACCAAATGTTGACTGAGAATTCCAAATGCTGAGTAGCCTCTTAAAAGAAGACTGCATGGTCACTTTCCTTGGAACAGATTTACTGCTATTACTAGATCTAACACTCTAAATCTCTTGTTGCCTCATCACATGCTGTATCAGGTAATTTTTATTTTATTTATTTATTTATTTATTATAATTTTTTTATGGAGCTTCCACTGACAAAAAGGTTTATTTGTAAGCCTATAGCACATTTGTACTGTGGGTGGGATAAGGATTTTTTTCTATTTTTTTTATTTTATTTACATATTTTTTTTTGTAATTTAATTCATTTTTTACTTAGGCTGGAAACCTTATGGATCTTTAGTCACTTCAGATCTTCAGTAAGTGGGGAGATGGTCTCAAGAATTATCTTTTAGTAACTGTATGAATTCCATTAACTCCTTCCAACTTATATCACCCATAGTTGAGTTCCCCCCTCCCTCCTCCAGATAATTGTTCAGCCTGCATTCATTGTGCTACATGGCATCCACATCTTCCTCTAGAAATCTAGGCCTATAGCAACAATTAACAATATATTTTGTCCTGTTTGGCCTCTATCTCTCACAAGACAGCCTCAAATGAACCATCTCTCTCAGATTTACAATCCTTCTTAACTCGGTTAACTTAATTTTTGTTAGTTAAAAGTTCTTCAGCTATCGTTAATAATACCCCTCTGCCTGCCCTATTCCCTTTCCCCAAAAGTATACAATATATACAATACCCCTTGCATTCTATACCTGTAATTACCTCATTCTCTGTAAACCAGATCTCGCTGACCAAGTCGAGCTGACCAGTGCTCAAAACTCCTTTCCCTTATTTCTGATACTTCTGTACTTACACTACACAATTCTTAAGAATTGTGTAGTGTAAGCCAAACCTAGGAATGATGCACTCACATTTGGGGGTAGGTCACTTAAGATTGCTGTAAAAATTATTGATGCTGTTCATAAGAGGGCAGTTCATTTACTGACAACTCTGCTTAATCACTATCTCAGAGATGGTCAGCTTTATTGCATTGCTTCTCTTTTACAGATATTTCCTTATTCAAAAGAAATGGCATCTATAATGTCTCCCAATTTGGACTGTGGAACAACCTTTCCCATAAAACACTCTCTGCAGACTACAACCTCCAGCTTTTCATAAATATTAACAGATTACTTTGCTTTTGACCCTGGTCCAAACATGACATGTATTTGCCATTAGCCCTTGCTACAACTCATGTATGTGGAGTAATATATATGTATGTATGTATAAATTTAAGGGAGGAATCATCCACATAGGATTTTTAGGAATGTGAGGAACTGACTGGAGCATCTGATGTAAAGTTGCTCCAGTCAGTTCAATCCTCACCTTCTCATGGTGCACACTATCAGAGATCTCAAGGGAGTCAAAGACTCATTGAGGGAGGCTATACATCACCTACACCTGCTGTTATACCTACTCCTAAACTCACTCAAACTAGATGCACTCACCACTTTAACAGGCAAACTATTACACTCACTTATTATTATTATTATTATTATTATTATTATTATTAAACAAGACCTCATGGAGTCAAAGACTCATCTAGGAGGTCCTTTTATCTCACACACATCTCATCATACCAGGTCTTAAACACATTCAAACTCCTTGCAGACACCACACTCTCAGGCAAGGCATTCCAATCATTCACAACTCTGCACGAAAAAAACCTGCCTCTCACTCCCCTACTCACACCCTCTTTATACAGTTTCCAGAGATGACCTCTGGTTCTCCCCTGATCTCCCACTATTCTCTGTAGAACTTCACCATTGATCCTATAACAACCCCTTACCAACTTGTAGGTCTCTATCATATCTCCCCTCTTCCTTCTCTCCACTAGACTCTGCAAATTACATCTTTTCAATCTTTCCTCATACTCGACATTCCAGAGGTCAGAAACTACCTTAGTCAGTCGCCTTTGGACCCTTTCCAACATCTCTTCATCCTTCTGAAAACCAGGTGACCAAATCTGGGCACAATAGTCCATGTGTGGCCTAATCAAAGCCTTATACAATGGAACAAGAATCTCCCTACTTCTACACGTCAGTGTCCTCCTCATCATTCCCAGAAGTCTTTGTGTTGTCTTCACAATTTTGGCGATGTGTCCCCTAAATTTTAGATCCTTATCCACTATCACTCCCAGATCTCTTATTTCCACTACTTCCAACAATATATTCTCACCAAGCATAAATTCTGCATCCCATCTTTGTTTTCCAAATTTTTAAACCTTACATTTTGCAACGTTGAACTCACATCCCCATTTGCTTGCCCAATCACTCAATTTATTCAATTCTTGCAAGGCCACAACATCTTCACTACTCTTTATGGTTCGTCCCAATTTTGCATCATCTGCAAACAACTGAATATCTCCATCCAAATCTTCGCCAATATCATTAATATACAAGTTAAATAGTAATGGTCCTAAAACAGATCCCTGAGGCACTCCACTAGTGACTTTCCTTTTCCTGGATATTGCACCCCCATACACAACTTGTTGATACCTATCAGATAGCCAGTCTCCAATCCAATGCACTAATCTAATATCCAACCCCATCTGATAGGTATCAACAAGTTGTGTATGTTGAAGGGGATAGCATATAGATAGAGGAGGGGGAGTATGTTGAAGGGGATAGCAGTCACTTTATTGTAATAAGTAAGTAGATTACTAAAACACGACCTCCCTTTAGCAAATCCATGCTGTCCATCAAAGATTATACCATTGTTGTCAACCCAACTCTGGATCCTAGTTCTCACAAGCTTCTCCAACAACTTAACCACAACACCTGACACACAGATAGGCCTATAGTTTGATGCTTGAGTTCGATCACCTCCTTTATGAAGTGGCGCAATCTTGCCCTCCTTCCACTCTTTAGGGACTTGACCAAGTGCGAGACTCGTATTAAAAAAATATGTCAAGGCAGGTGTCAACTCTCTGGCACATTCCTTCAGAATACGCAGTGATATATTATCAAGTCCCACAGCCTTATTTACATCTAGTTTACTCAACTCCCCAAACACCTCTTGCTCACTTACAGTCAGTCTCTCCTCCCCATCATCAACTGCTCTTAATCTCTCCATGAAGTCACAATCACAAGATAGAAAGATCTTTATGAACTGCTCATTAAGTATCTCCACCACACATTCTGCAACAGCTGTCTTTATACCATTTCCTCCAATCAATGTCATCCTTCGATAATCATTCTTTCTTTTGCTGGCTACATAATAATTACATCTTATTCATTGCTATGTAAGAGAAAAATCTAGCTCTTGCCCCCTTCTTAATGGTACACAAACTTTACTTCAGTGGTCCTCCCCGCCCTCCATATAATGAAAAATTTCATCAAGTGATATCCTATAATCTTCATAATCTACATTCTGCTATAATATCTGTTACTCTTCTATGTACCCTTTTCACAGCTTCTTTATTGCCTCAAAACCCAGATTACCAAGTTTGTGCACAGAATCCAGGTGTAATCATATTAAGACCTTGTAAAGGTAAAATGACTTCCTTATCCTCATATGTCAATGTTTGTTTCAATATTGTAGTTATCTCCTAAATTGTATTTGCAATTTTTGTTATGTGCCCATTGAACTTCAAATTCCTATCTATCATAACTCTGACATCCACAGTCTCATCATTTCTTGCAGCATAATCGATCTAATATGCCACTGGAAATCTAATCATGCTGAAGTGAATAACTTTATACTTACTAACATTGAAATGATAGCCATGATCATTTACCCACATTTCCAACCCGTTCAAATCATTCTATGGGTGCTGTATATCAGTAGCATCCCTAGTTACCTTGCCTGTCTTTGCATCATCAGCAAGCAACTGAACATCTCCTATCGGGTCATTCTCAATATTTAATGTATAGATTGACAGTGGTCCATGAACTGATCTCTTGAACACACCACTGGTTATCTAAAATCAGACAGATTCACACCTCCCCATACGAGGTGTGGCTATTAAATAACGAGACTGATTGCAAAAAAGGTGGTTTATTATTACAATTATACAACTTAATTGTTATCCCCTTCAACATACTCCCCCTCCTCTATCTATACGCCATTGCACATGAATTTTCCATTGTTGAAAGCAGCGCTGTAAGTCATCGGGTGTTATCTGCTTCAGTAGCGCTGCCGTTTTCTCCTTTACATTAAGGAGATTGTACTGAAAATCTAAAGATTTTCAGTACAATCCAGAAACAAAGAGACAATCAATGCACTGGAAAATTCCCAAGTCACCGAGAATGAAAAAAAAAAAAAGCAAGAATGAGCAAGTCAAAACTGAAGGCAATGCTGATTTTTTTTTTTTATATATCAATGCTGTGGTAATGGTTGAATGGGTACCAGAGGATCAGACAGTTAACCAACATCATTACCTTGAGGTTCTGGCAGCAAGCTTTGGAAGGACAATGCTCCAGCCACGGTGCACTGTCTGTAAAGCAGTATCTGGCTGATAAGAAGATCCCAGTGTTGGACCATCCACCTTTCTCCCGGACTTAGCTCCATGCGACTTTTACCTTTTTCCAAAGTTGAAATCTGTATTGAATGGCACCCATTTTCAGTCAGTGGATGAGGTAAAGGAGAAAATGGCAGCACTACTGAAGCAGATAACACCCAATGACTTGCAGCACTGCTTTCAACAATGGAAAATTCATGTGCAACGGTATATAGATAGAGGAGGGAAGTATGTTGAAGGGGATAACAATTAAGCTGTACAATTGTAATAATAAACCACCTTTTTTGCAATCAGTCTCGTTATTTAATAGCCACACCATGTATACTATTTTCTGATATCTGTCCATTAGCTGCCCATTTATCAAAGGTAATAGTTTATATTCCGATCCCATATTCTCCAATTTTTGCAACAACCTTTTATATGGTATCCTGTGAAATACTTGAACAAAGTGCAGTGGAATCATAGGGTTTTCATTTCCTTTATCCAATTCAGCCATGTCATTATTATAAAATATGAACAAATTACTTAGATATGAGTCTCTTTAGTAAACCTATGATATTCCTTGTAAAGTATAGCTCATCTGTCAGCCCATTCGTGTATGTAAGTTCTTACCAACCTCTCTAAAATCTTCACAATCACTGCAGAAATACAGATAGGTCAGTAGTTTAGCATATCAGTTTTTGCACCATCCTGTACAATGGAACAACGTGGATGTATTAACAGTTTTATGATGGCTGCACCACATAACTCACAATGCTTGTTTAGAGAGTTGAATTCCAGATGTTTGGAATAGAGTTCTCATAGTACTGATCTATAAAAGGAGAAATAAATCTGAATGTGAGAAATAGGAATTTGCTTACTGTGTTTTTCCAGGCAAATTTATGCAATAGACTTAAGAGAAAATGGGCAAAGGTAAATTGTAGAAGAGAAATGAGGAGAAGAAGAGACGCTGTGTTCAAGCTGAAGAAAGGTTGTAAGAAAGCAGTTCAGAAATCATTAGAACGTAAAAAGGATTTACATGTTTTTTAGATTTCAAAAGGTATACGACAAGGTACTAAGAAAAGAGCTATTAAGGATACTACTGTTATATGTTATGAATATGATGTTATATCAAGAATACATAGTTTATATTTAAGTTTTAAATTAGCAGTTAGATGGTTTGATATAAAATTAGGTGTTGGACAAGAGTGCACATCTTCACTGTGATTAATCATCCAAGACTACATTATTAAGGAAAGTGGCATTATACCTGATTTCAAAAACTTCTGATGTTAATCTTAGCTCTTTATGCATGCGATGTTGTACTGACATAAAGTCAGTACAAGTCTACAGGATTTCTTACCTATATTGACTAAGTGTTGTAACAAATTTGGTATGAGTCAACAATAAAAAAAAAAGTAAAGACTATGAAAGTAAGCAGAAACACTAAAAACATTATCTGCCTCTAGAATGGAAAATCTATAGAACAAATTAAAACATTTCAACTATTTAGGCACTAATTTTAGTGAAGATGGTATTTTAAATTTGGAAGTGCTGGTAGAAATGGAATAAAAGAAATATTAATAAAAATACTAAGTAGCTGTATTTTTTTAAAGTTTTTTTCTTACGGCTAAAAAACACTGAGCGCTAACAAGTGACTGGCTATCTGATAGGTATCAACAAGTTGTGTATGGGGGGGGGGGGGGGCAATATCCAGGAAAAGGAAAAAGAAAGTTACTAGTATTGTGCCTCAGGGGTCTGTTTTAGGGCCATTGCTGTTTAACTTGTATATTAATGATATTGGTGAAGAGATTTGAATGGAGATATTCAGTTATTTGCAAATGATGCAAAGTTGGGACAAACCATGAAGAGTAGAGAAGATGTTGTAGCCTTACAAGAAGACTTGAATAAATTGAGTGATTTGGCATGGGAATGGGGATGCAAGTTCAATGTTGCAAAATGTAAGGTTTTAAAATTTGGAAAACAAAAATGGAATGCAGAATTTATGCTTGGTGAGGATATATTGTCGGAGGTGGAGGAAATAAGAGATCTGGGAGTGATAGTGGATAAGGATCTGAAATTTAGGGGACACATAGCCAAAATTGTGAAGACAACACAAAGTCTTCTGAGAATGATGTGGAGGATACTGATGTGTAGAAGTAGGGAGATTCTTGTTTCGTTGTATAAGGCTTTGATTAGGCCACACTTGGACTATTGTGCCCAGAATTGGTCACCTGGTTTTCAGAAGGATGAAGAGATGTTGGAAAGGGCGGTGACCGACTACGGTAGTTTCTAACCTCTGGAATGTTGAGTATGAGGAAAGATTGAGAAGATGCAACTTGCAGAGCCTGGTGGACAGGAGGAAGAGGGGAGATATGATAGAGACCTACGAGTTATTAAGGGATTGTTATAGGATCAATGCTGGAGAGGTTCTACAGAAAATAGTGGAAGATCAGGGGAAAACCAGAGTCATCCCTGGAAACTGTATAAAGCCTTGCCTGAGAGTGTGGTGTCTGCAGAGAATTTGAGTGTGTTTAAAGCACGGTATGATGAGCTGCGTGTGTGTGATAAAAGGACCTCCTAGATAAGTCTTTGACTCCATGGGGTCTTGGGTAGTAATAATAATAATAATAATTAATTTCAATCTTATACCAACTAGTTTCAATTACCCCCCCCCCAAAAAAAGTTGCTTATTTAGGGTTTATAATTATCACAAAAAAAAAAAAGAATATAAAAGTAAATAACAGTTTTCCAACTGAAAGTTAAAATGTTACAAATTAAATAAGTTCATTATAAACAAGAATGCGTGTGGCATCAGATAAAGACTGGAACTGATTGTTGGAAAATTAAAATCTGAGATGTTAATGATTTAATGAGAGATTAAATCAGAATTGTGTGCATTGGAAAATGGATGTCAGTAAATGTGAGTAAATAATTCTATAAAGTCATGCACTTTGGTGTGATTAGTTGTCCAATGTGATATTATATTGGTGGGATTATGCTAGAAGAAATTGATCAGGCTAGGGATCTTGGAGTGTTAGTAAATAGGAAGTTGAAGTTCAGGAGCCATGTAGCAAAGATTGCAACAACTCAAAAGATCATTGTAATGAAGAAACAAACTTTAAAATGTAAATATAAAGATGTCATTTTGCCTCTTTACAAGGCCTTGATAAGACCTCATTTTGCCTATTGTGTTCAGTTCTGTTCTCCTGGTTTTTGTTGTGATTATGATACAGTGGAAATAGTGCTAAGCAGAGCATTAAAAATGATATCAGGATTGTGGAATACTGATTATGAAGACAGATTGGGAATTTTTAAACTGCAGACACTAACAAACAGGAGAAAGAGGGGTGATATAATTGAGATGTACAAACTTCCGAAAGGGTCATACAGGATTTCAGTTAATGGAATTTTTCATTTTATGGAGGATGGGAAAGGACAAGAAGGCATCCTTGGAAACTGAGAATTCCACTAAGAATAAGTTGATTGCTAGATTTTTCCCTTCTAGGGTGTTGCATGAATTCAAGAATAAGTATAATAGCTGGTGCATGTAATATGTGGCCTACCTCGATGAGTCCCATGAAGGTAGGCCACATACTAATAATGACTAATGAAAAATCCTTGTTAGCTCTCAGTGTTTTTTAGTAGTAAGAAATACAGCTACCTGGTATTTTTATTAATATCTCTTTTATTCCATATAAATTTATTCCATTTCTACCAGCACTGCTAATTCTATTGTATATTTCTAAATTTAAAGTACCATCTTTACTAAAATTAGTGCCTAAACAGCTGAAATGTTTTAATTGGTTCTATAAATTTTCCATTCTAGAGGCAGATAATGTTTTCAGTGTTTCTGCTTACTTTCATAGTCTTTATTTTTTTTTATTGTTGACTCATACCATATTTGTTACAACACTTAATCAATATAGGTAAGAAATCCTGTAGACTTGTACTGAATTGACTTTATGTCAGTACAACATCGCATGCATAAAGAGCTAAGATTAACATCAGGAATTTTTGAAATCAGGTTTAATGCCACTTTCTTTAATAATGTAATCTATTTTGATGATTAATAACAGTGGAGATGGGCACTTTTGTCCAACACCTAATTTTACATCAAACCATCATTCTCTCTCTCTCTCCTTCAATTCTAACTGCTAATTTTAGGGTATTAATAATATACAGATATATGAGGAATAATTTGGACATACCTTTGTAGGATGTTGCTGGCTGTCTTCTTATTCAGTGACATCCTGGCGTGTGTGGCGATATATACTCATGTACTTTTAAAGAAAGGAAGTGTGATTGAAAGGAGGGGGTTGGAAAATGTGGAGGTAGAGAGATGTGGGAGAATTATTGGTGAGGCAAGGGAAACGTGAAAGTTTTGAAAAACCCAGGTTTTTTTTATATTATTAAAGGTGAGCAGAGAATACTTTGGGGGGGGGGGGGGGAATAGAAATTTTTGGGGAACGGGAAGGACATGATGGGATAAGATCAGAGGTGTTCCCAGAAATAATATCCTTAAGTATCAACATATGTCCTAAAGGGCAATTAATAATAATAATATTCTCATCTAGCAACCGATACCATTCTGCCGAACTGAGTATATTCCTCAGTTGTCATAATTTCCTGCTTTGTAGTTCAGCATTTAACCTTTTCTAAATGGAACATTAATAAACTTAGTCACTTCCCAAGTGAGTACTGCACAATCACCAACCAGAGGCAGAATAGTTACATCTTTAACTGAAACACCTTCTGACACTATAATTAAATCTAACACTCTTTGACCTCGAGTTTCTTCTGTCACATGCTGCTTGAGAAAGTTGTCTTGCAACAGCTCAATAAATTCGGTTTCATTCCTCTCATGAAATTTTACTGATATCCAGTGAATATTTGGATAATTAAAGTCTCTCGTTATGATTTCCCTTTTCGCACCCATCTCTATTTGGTGAGGCATTTCTTCATCACTAGCAACTGATCCACCAAGTTTGTAATAACACCCACCTTACACACTTGTGTAACAGTGTGGTTGTTAAGAGCATGCAGCAGACTAGATTTCTCACTTGGAGAGTGGTAGATGAGTGTAATGTCATGCTTTTTTTTTTCCCATGTTGGGTCCATATATGAGCAGTTGATTGGTCAACCTATAGTACTTTAGTACCACAATGAGGAGTTTTAGGAAAGGAGGAACTAGTTTTCACATTGGATTTTTGAAAGCCTGTACATTGTACTCCTTGGAAAATACATGGGGGGGAGGAATTATTGATGATAATTCTGATGAACATTTGCCATAGAAATATCTATAGAATATACATGTAGTAGATACTAAATGTCTGTGTGAAAGTGACTAGAGTGAGTTTGTAACAGATTTGTTGTAAATCAGTCTGATTGTTCTCTTTTGTGTTACATTGAGTATTTCTATGGAGCTCTTGGTGGCAGTACCCCAGATGTGCAAGCAGTACTTGATGGATGGGCAGATTTGTTATTTGCACAGAGTTAATAGCTGTTCGGAGGTAAAGTAATGCCTTGAGTGAAAGAGGAATCATTCCTAATTATTTTGGATGTTGAGAAGGCAACTGTTGTAATGTGTTTATGCTAACAGAATCTTAATGTCAAGGTAATCCCAATGAGAGAGAGAGATCTCATCTTGCTGTGAGAGATTCGGGTGTTGTCAAAGGAAGGGCTAGGAAAATATAGCCTCTTTATCTAATAATTTATCCGATCCCCATCAAAGAATGGTTTGGAGATTATAATCTACGCTTGCAGAGGTTGTTCTGTGAGTTGTGGTGGTTTGTTTGGTGCAAGATTTGTCAAATAAGAAAGAGGAATGTACTGTTGTCAGCAAAACTGTGTATCGATTGGTGGTCAACTGAGGCAAGTGAAAAGCCTTGAAGATATCTAGTGCAACCATTTGTGATTCACCAGACTTTTCCACAGTACTTATGCAGAGGTGAGTGACATAGGTGAGCTTGACCTTGTTGAACAGCATTGGCAGAATCCATATTTGTGGTTCTTTATTATTTGAGTACTTTCAAGGTATCATAGGAGTCGGGTGTTGATGGTTCTCTCCATTATGTATGTTGGAGATGGCTGAGGTGAGAGAGAGAGAGACTGGGGATAGTTTAAGGATCTGTAACTCTTCTTGGGAATAGGTTGGACATTGACTACTTTCTATGGTGTGAGGTAGATGTCAGTGGATTAGGAGAGCATAAAGAAAAGACTTAGAATACCAGTCAACTCTGGAATGCAAATCTTCAGGACAATTGGAGAATTGTCGTCAGGGCTAAGGGAATATTTTGTATCTAATTTCAACAGGATTTTTCTGATCACTTCCTGGTGAAAGGTCAGAGAATGCATTTACTTTTGGATGTTTGGAATGGTCATGGTACATCAATCAAAATCATCTATGCAGGCATTTAAGGAAAAGTATGATGCAAGGAGATTGAGTGCAGTAGCAGCACTGAACAAGAGCTGTGGCGAACTGCTTTGGCAGGAGACCAAACTGAATAGCTGCCATTTGGGTACAATGGAAATATCTCACTTTTAGCTCTTTGGAAATCAGTTTTTGATGCATTTATGATTTTCTTGCAGACTCACTTACTTTAGGGGATGGGAATTTAGCGTGAAATGGGGAATATATACTTACTTCTGGAGAGGTTTACTTCAACGATGCATTCTGTGAATATGCTTGAAAGCTGAAAGCAGTAATCCAACCATGGGAATGTGGCATAGAAATTTCAGAGATCATTGTACTTGCTGTTCTTATAAGGTCAGATGACTCTTCGTTGAGAATGGCTGTGTGGGTACTGCTCAATGGAGTAAAAAATAAGGACAAGGTCTGAATTACCTAAGGGAGATACAATCTTCACAGCACATTTAGAAGGAATACTAGTGAAGAGATCCACAGTGTTTAGGAAGTGGTTAGGGTTATCTGGTACTTTGGTAGGAAGGTGAAAAATCTGCATGAGATCATTTATGATAGCAAATGTCTCAGCATCTCTACCTGCTTGATTTGTGCAGTTGGAGAAGGAAAGCCAGTGGGTATTGTGTATGTTGAAATCGCTGAGGAAGATAAGCTCAGTGCTAAGTTGAACAGAAATATATCGACTTTCAAGGAGAGAAATCAGAGAGTTCAGAGTGATTGGTGACATTAGCAAAGTGATGCAGATAGCATATGAATTTGACAGAGTGAGGCAGACATATTTTAGCCAAAGTAGATCATGATCGGTTGTCAGAATCAGACATACTAACTGGTATCGATTGTAAAGGGTACAGTATTTTTAGGAAGGATAGACATGATAGGAGAGGATGGGGCATGCTGCTAATTATTATTATTATTATTATTATTATTAAGAGAGACGTCCAAGGAGTCAGGGACTCATCAAGGGGAGCTACATGCTACATGCACCGGCTATCATACTTATTCTTGAATTCATTCATACAGCTTGCACTCACAACATCCAATGGTAATCCATTCCGATCACACACCACTCTATGAGAAAAATAATCTAGCCCTCACCGCTTCCTAGTGGCAGTCATTCTCAGCTTCCAAGGATGCCCTCTTGTTCTTTCCCCACCCTCAATAAATTGAAAAATTCCATCAGCTGAAATC